>NC_092793.1:2452568-2577878 GCF_918797505.1 Bemisia tabaci
AGTCCTTGTCATCATTTCTCTCTAAGTCGCGCCGTTCTGGGCCAAATTGCGTGTTTTAACTATTTGGTTTCTCTCTTAACTTGAATAATTAAAGGTGCTGTCTCTTGTAACTCTGAAAGACGACAAAATTAGAAATTATTATACTCTCAGGAAATGAGAGATTTTGTCGCCTTCTCTCGTTGTAATTTTCTTTCTAAATCCGATTTTTTTTATACCTACATTTAAAAATAATTGCCGCCCCCTATAGATTTGCTGTCATGGGCCGCGGTCCATATGACCACCCCCTTAATCCGGCCCTGGGTATTTTCAGATTTTGATAGATACTTTGTCAATACTGGTACGTCACAGTGCTGAAGAAAACTCGCATATCTCAAGATAAAAAATTATCAGTGTAAAGGGCATTATATTTTCTTCTCAAATCTTTAAGAATCTGCTTTTTTAAAAATGTGGGCAATCCTAAAATTTCAACCACTTCAATGACGTTAACCAAAAATAGTCAGATAGCGTAAAATTTGCCACTCCTTTTAAGTGAATCCAATCGGGTGGAAAACAACTGATGACTAATGGACACATTTGATTTGTGGCTGCTTTTAGTTCACTCCTGCGAGTCACCAGGAAAAAAGCTATATCAATGGGCTTGAAAACGTATTAGATGTTCAGAAAGCTTATTTTCTCCCTCATGTCCGTGGAAATGATGATAAAAAATAAAATCAGGAATTTTCTGTTAGTCGATAATTTTGCCACCTACATCGACGTAAGTGGTTCGGAGACGCACATTTTTGCAAATTATTCCCAAAGCACGACCCTCCACGCAGTATAATAAAGTGGAATCTGATATTTAAATTCTATCGTTGTAAAAATTATCTCTGAAACAATAGTTTAATTTCTTCATCAGGTGTGCCTACATACAGCGCTCAGGCACAAAGCAGTATTCAAATGCATACCAATTAAAGTGTAAAGGGGCTGGTGTTTTCTTGTGCAGAATTTTCTTTGATGTTCAATTATCTATTTCGAGTAAATACTAGAGCGTACGATCAAATATCAGATTCTGTTATTTAGGTATTTATTTTTTTAAGATAAAAATTAAAGGTAAAAATAAATTAGTGTTTCCGCGAGGAAGGTAGTTCTGCACGTTTAAATATCGTTGTATTAGTGCACACATACTTTTATCTGAAGGTTACCTTTCAGATAACAACTGGATAAGTTAATGCCATTTATGCAAAATTTACCACGGGTCTTACTTTTATTTCAAATATGAGGGTCACGAATCTTGGCAGAAAAATACATAGAAGCGTGAGCAGTGAGATGAATAACAATGTAAGGATAGTTTATCTCAATCGAGCGCTTTAATAAATAAGAAAACAATAATAATAAAAAAACTGCGATTATATGACGTCTGATCTGAGAAACGTAGTGTGACGAGATAAGAAAAATCAGCGATGAAGTAGAACAAATTTAATCTATTTATTTTAGAGCATCACTGCACTGGGTGAGCGTGCCCATTTATGAAATGGAAAGTGAACGCTGTATGAGAGAAATAAGCCTACAAGTCATAATCAGAGATGGGCAAAGAGTGGCCTGGTATTGATCCACTTACTAAGGCGGTCTAGTAAACTTGGAAAACTGGTACTCATGAAACGCATTCATCAAGGTAGGTAGCTGATTATCTTTGAGTCAAAGGTGATTTCATTTTTTGTAGGCTTTAATCTTTTACAGATTGACCGCCCGTACCTTAGAGCAGTGGTCAGTTTTATACATAGTATGGTAGACTACAGAGTGAGCTCTCTAGCTGCTACGCGGCCCAACCCGCAGGGGGCGCTTCGCACGCTCATCTGAAGCCCATCTTGCGGGCCCCCGTAAGTTATAATCTAAATAGAGCGGGCTCATCTCTAATGGACTTTCTCTTATCGATAGTCGCAAAAATCATAAAAATCGGCCCATAAACATGAAAATGTTAAAAATTGAGTGTTAAAAAAAAATATTTCCAAATATCTTTATTTTTTACTCCATAAGCACACTCTTTTCCTAAAATCTAAAAGAGCTTTTGTACAGCCCACAACCCCCAAGTCATTTTCTTAAATTGTTTACCGTCCAAAATAAAACGTTCTTATGAGAAATTTGTGTTTCGCTGTGCCGGTAGGGCTGTAACTCACTACGGTAACGCAGCACAGAGAGAAAAATCGATTACACGCGTTCAAAGCGTGAGCGGGAAAATGAGGAAGGCGAGCTTTGGATCGTGATGGGTGCGCGGGGTACGAGAGGCTGAGAAGCTTCCAGCTTTATGACTCACCGCCTTTCGGCGACAGCCAAGTGGATGACTCACGCGGTTTCCACAATCTACTCGACCGGGCCTTTGGAAATGTATCAACCTACATTCCACTCATCATTAGGCTGCGATTCCGTGAAGGGCCCATCGCAAGTGCAGGTGACAAAGTTCCGAGGGGATTTCTGTGACGTCACGAGAGATGACGTCAGGCGCGAGTTTTTGTGAGCGGATCACCCATCCTATGATAATGAGAGGCGTAGGACCGGTTCAATCCAAATCTGGACACGGGGATGTTGCTTGGTCAGCTGTGATCATCGCTGGTTTGTGACGCCTCTATTAAAAACCGTTCAGTTTTTTTTTTTTTTTTTTTTTTTTTTTTTTTTTTTTTTTTTTTTAACAGAAATGAGATAATGATATGAGCTTTTTTTTTAAACGATCGATAAACATCTTTATTTTTTATGAAGTGATGGTCCAAGGCAGCACTAATTGTTTGAGGATACTTATTGCTGTACAGTGCGCCATGCCACAACAATTTTTTTTTTTTTTTTGGCCGAGTTTGATCTGATTGTAAGTAGATTGTAGCCCCATGTAGCAGATTTTTCAAAAATGTGAATTTGATAGTGATAAATGACAGTTAAGTAGCTGTTAAAAATTCAAAAATTGGTTGATGAAAATAGTCAACGCTAGTTTTTAAAAAAAGCGATTTTATAGCGATAAATAGCACTTCAATAGCTAATCCGTATTCAAAAATCGAACATGGCGATCTACAGCAAGGTCATATTTTACATGTAGATTAAAATTACTATTAAAAGTAGGAGTTTCATGGCAAAAAATAAACAATACCTACATTGCATGTAAATAGCCTTTTTAACACTATAAATCTTGAAATTCTGCTACGTGAGGCACTGATGACTTCCATTTTTCTGAATCAGGTCTGGTCTTATTGGAAAACCCGCATTTTCCCTAGAAACCGAGCTTTTCTAGAAAAAATCCGATTTTTTTCGGTATTTTGGAGCTGCAAAAGCACATTGTTAAAAAAATTGACTCTCCAATAATTGGATAAGTACTGAGAAAAACTAAGGCTGTTTTCGGCTTCAGCGGTAAAAACTGGGCAGAAATGACCCACCCCACTTGAGAAACTCTAAGAAACCCAATCTGAGAAATTTTTTTCCCCATCCTGTCGGATGCAAATCATGAGATGAATTTTGCATGGTGATAATATGGACGGAAGGAAGCGTTTGACCGGAAGACCCTAGGGTGGAAAAATTAGCCAGTCATTCAAATTAATAGTTTTAATGTATTTCTAGCCAAAAATGACGTCGGTGTTTCTCTATCATGCATAGATTTTCCGGAAAATCTAAATTTCTCTGGGAAAGCCGAGGGAAATCCGATTTTTCGGGAAATACTAAACTGGTCCAGAGATCCGGAGGTCGTTTTCAGAATCAGCGGTAAAAATCTTCGCATAAACACCTATCAACTCATTGGCAAACTGGCCCGTATTGGCCTATCTTATAATTTAACCACTCTAGTCAAGTAGCTCAGCCAGCCGAGAGTACCCGTGCCAGGAGAATATTGGCGTTGGCGTGTCTGATTGTGAGCGGCTCTCTGATTGGTCTATCAGTTTTAGGCTTGATTTTCCCTCGAGGTGGAGTCCAAAAGTGAACCATTCCAATACAGGGGTTTTCAAAGTCAATTTTTGGAGCACTAAGTATAAGTAGTTCCTGATGTAATCGGTAACGAAAAGGAAACATTTCTCAAAGCGGCTTCATGATTTACGATCCCAGACTATGCTGCCGTGCTAAGGAAGAACGCCGTATGAACATTCGAGAGTTGCCAAATTTCTCCGGATAAAACATGTACCTTTTAGGAAAATCATGCTTATTTTTCCTCGAAATTTTCAGATATTTTAGATTAAATTACAGGCAAAATTTTCTGAAAGATTTAAAGAAAAATGTTCACAATTTTCCCGGTAAATTCGGTATTTACTGAAGGAGATATGGCAACGTATGAAGGCTCATACGGCGTTCTTCCTTAGCACGGCAGCGTGCTCGGGAGTCGAGGCGGGAAAAGCCGGAAGAATTGCCTCATGGGACGGTTCAAAAAAATTAATAAAGAGCCGAACGGCCTTGTCGGGCGCGCGCGATGGGGATTTGCATGCCGCACAAAACTAAATGGCTTCATAAAAGCGAAGGTAACGTCGCGTTATCTCTTACCTTTGCCCGCGAGTTAATGGCTCTTGCCTGAGCGCAATACAGCGCGCCACCGAGTGTGAGAATCGGAGCCATTGGTATGCAGATAAGTTCGGAAGTGGAAGTTTTACAGCCGGCCAATGATGTCACCCGCACTCGGTGCATGCATTGAAATTCCATGAGATTTATGACTCCTTGATTTACTGTCTTGCCCAGAGAACAAATCCTCCACGTCCAGTTGTAGTCTTCGCTCCGCTCAGCGCCGGCCGGCAAGGCCGCACTTGCCAGCAGGACGATCATTCAAACTCATAGACGGAGCTATAGACAAAGAAGACGAAAGGGATATGGAGGGATCCTATTGGTGAAAGCGGGTGGTCGCAACGGCAACTTTCAGTCTTTTCATACCAGAGCCCCCTCCGGTTTTTTTCTTGTCCGTCGAAGTTTTTTCATAGGCTGTGTTCATCTTATCGCTTGCTAGAGTTTGATGTGGGAAAAAACATTTCACTTCCTTTTATATCGGGGTCGATTCTTTCTTTTCCTACTACAGGAGCCTGTCCCATAATGCGTTCCCAAATTCTAATTTTTAAGCATCAAAAGTCAGTTTGAACATTCCTTCCACCGTAAGGAAGGATTCATGTAATTTCGAAGCATCGAACACATATTTCTGGAAATAGTAAAAACTGCACTTATGCGCCTTGTCCGCCAAGCCCCTCAATTATCATCGTTCGTCATTGCCCAAACAACAGACAAGTCGCTTGCAAATTTTCGTTGATTGCTAACTGTTCGCAACAGGTAAAGTGCATTCACTTAGGAAGTGAATAAAACCTATTTTAATAATGACACAGGTTTGTAGGTGTGGAAAAAAATGGGTTATCGATTATCGAGATTTATCCGGACGACGCACCGGCACCGCCCACGCCGAGCAGGGGCAAAGAGACTGCTGACTGCTCCGTTCTTGCTTCACTTTCTCTGTAGGTCAAGAATCGCACTGGATTCATACATCATTAGAGAAACTTTCCGCAGCAAGAAATAAATGCTGCAACTCGCACTTTCACTCTCAAAAATGAGGCGATTGCACCGTGTCTCGAGCCGAGGACATATTTTTTACCAAGAAAAATACCGCATCCACTCCAAAAAGGGGAGATCACAAGCAAATCAAAATTAAATTACGTTCCCTTGATTAAAAGACAGAATGCAGTGCGCAAAACCAACAATTTACAGGATGTCCTAGGATTAAACGGTCTCACTACAGGGGCGTGTTACATTGGTAAAAATAAGGCATTTTTTTTCTATGAAGTTTTTCCCCCAAAAGTATCCCCGGCCTGAAAAAGCTACCCCCCCCCCTCCCCTTTCGGAAGAATCGTCGTCTCTACCTTGTATTGGCGACGCTTGCGGACAAAAACTCACGAAAAATGGCTAGTTCCCATAATTTCCATGGCCTCAAAAATATCGATTACATGTTAAGGGGATCTTTTAGTGTAAAAAAAGCTCGGCGAAAAGACTCCCAAAACCCCTTTTCCACTTGATAAATTAATGTATTAGAAATCATGGATTACTTCAGTGCTAAAAATTATGAGGGCTAGCCATTTTGCATGCTTTTTGTTCCTTAGCCGTTGCCAAATGTCAGAAAAAACGATGCTTTTCCGAAAAAGTGGAAGCCGTAGATATTCCTCGGAGCATTTTTTAAAAAACTTTTACATAAGAACATCATATTATTTTTACTCATGGAAGAAGATCTTTCAGCCTGGCCGTTTCAGCCTGGGACACCTTATATATTCGAGATAAATTGATTGAAAATGGTGTAATGGTGTGCACTGGCTTGAAAACATCAAGTCCCAAAACCAATTCATAAATGAAAAAATTGTAGAAAATAGTAGAATCACTGTACCTCAAACCTTACTTTTTATTTAAATGAGAGCGAGACAAAAATTTTAGGAAGTAAATACCCATGTAGGAATTTCATCTATCCCATTTGCCCCGGCAAAATATTTACCCAGCCCACATGGTGACCTCACTCGGAATTTGCATTGAGCACCTAATCTGTGTCGCTTTATTTGTTTACATTTTTTAAACGAGGTTAGACAAAGCAAGTATTCTATGAATGATGACCGAGACTCCACATGGGCCAAAATACTATGAGCTGGCCGTAGGTTCATGAACAGGAATAAATAAGCAGAAAAGGTAAACAAAAAAACATTAAGTAAGGCATAACGTCGTTGGTAAGCCTCAGCTACGAGACAGGAAAAAATCAAGTTCATTTATCAACGTATTTGTATAAGATATAGAAGAATAAGGCGCACCAACCCTGTATCACGACATTTTTTTGGGCTCAGGGTATACGAGAATCAGAATATACTGTAATGGTCAAAGTTGCAGAATTTTACATTCAAAATTTGTTTGCAAAGGGATAAAGAGAAATAATTCGTACTTTTTACGTATTTTTCTGGTAAAAGTTACTACGTAGGCATACACCCGCAGGTCTCTTCGCTATCACGGATGATCAGTTTGGCGAATCGGTAGTAGAGGAAAAACGCCGTATGAACATGCGAGAGTTGCCAAATTCCCTTCACTAAAATGTTTATTTTTGAGGAAATTTATGGATATTTTCTCCCGAAAGATTCAGGAACTTTTGCGAACAAAAGTATCTGTAAAATTCAGGGTCGGAGTGGCTCGCATCTGAGGGCGTAGACCCTTGGCTGGTTAAAGGGGCGTATTGTGATATTTCCTGGTAGAGCATTCCCTACGTGGAGAGGGGTTCAGAAAATTTTGGCAAATCAGCACAAGTTTACGCTATTTTCAGGCTCAAAGTTTATTGATCGCATGGAGTAAAAATTGCAAAATTGAACGTGAAGCACAGCATTGAGAGCTCACGCTTCGCGTCATCGCGCCTTCAATTTTTCAGATACAGCACGGACGTCCATCAAGTACGAATAGTTGTATCTCTGCGCCGTCGTTGACGCGCATCCTTTCCCTCGCTTTATTTCTATATTGTGTTTGTTTGCGTTTGTCTTATTCGTAATGGTGCTTCAAGCACTACGTTAATAACACAACCGAAGGTATGAGAGATGTGTTCGGGCCTCTTTTTTGACTTTTCTCCCGAATCTGAGCGACACCTCATTGGCAGTATATAAGCAGAGCATTGAGAACTCAACCTTCGCGTCATCGCGCCTTCAATTTTTCAGATGCCGCACGGACGTCCATCAAGTACGAATAGTTGTATCTCTGCGCCGTCGTTAGCGCGCATCGTTTCCCTCGCTCTATTTCCGTGTTGTGTTTGTTTCCGTTAGTCTTATTTGTAATGCTGCTTTAAACTACAGTAGAGCATTGCGACTTCACGACTCACGCCATCGCATCTTATATTTTTCATATGCAATGTGGACATCCATCTTGCGCGAACAGTTGTATCGCGTTTACATTTTAGATGTCTCTTATTTTTGAATTTCGAGATAAATTAAGGTTAAGTTTGCCCGAGCTATGGTATGGTTTGTCCAAATCGATAGTGATTTGAAAAGGAGGAAATATGTTTAAAGGGCTCTTAAGAGGTCTATAAAGGATGCGTATTTCTAAAAATCGAACCGACCATCGCTTCTAAGGGAGTTATACACAGCGAATGAGGGAGGGGGATGATAAAGCGCCTGTATGTCAAGAAGAAGGTGACAATTTCACAGAAAATTGTTTACGCTTCAGAAAGTAGTGCTTGGACCTCTGTTCACCACTATCATGCGTTAAAACACCTTTCTTTACTCCTAACTCTCTCTAGTTCCGTTCATTTAAGAAGTTTTTGTCACATATTCTCGGTCGTAATTTTTATTTCCTCTTATTTTGCTATCTGTAAGAGGGGCGCGTTTTCGGCGCGCAAAGGGGGCGTATCTGCCAATGGCAGATTGGCCTTATGGCCAGTCCGAGCCTGGTAAAATTGGAAGAGAACTCTTCATAAGTTTACCGGGAAAGTCGTGTTTTATCTTAGGACATTTGGCAACGACTGAAGGTTCATACGGCGTTTTTCCTTAGCCTGGCAGTATAGTCGCTCATCACATGGATCACCCGGTGCGGTCACATAATATTTGATGGGATATTGTGATGATTGGTGGGGGCGATGAAAACTGGGCGGGAGGCGCGACCCCCCGCGGACGCCCCGCGGGCGGAGCGCGGCTCAACAATGCGATTCCCGGCGGAGTTCCTTGTGACGCGCGAAGAGGATCGCCATCTGTGACCTTGACCTGTATATCCGCCCAAGGTCGATTACCTAACTTGGCGTCGCGACGCGCCGGGCGACAAAGCGCGAGTCGGCCCAGACCACGCGGGCCCGCGCGCACAGCCCCCTTCCGGCTCTCCCCTTCCTTCCCTGGGTGGGTGACGGCCCAGGGGGGTCCCGGCTCCCCCCCCCCCCTTCAACCGGCCGCACGAGGACGATACCCGCAAAATTCGACGAGTAATGCTCGTAGCTTATTGTTCGTTGCGTCTCTTGAGCATTCCTTCCCGTCGGATACTGTCTTGGGGCCCCTCTTACTTTATCGGCAGTCGCGTGACGTGCTTTGCAATGTATTGATTCATCTACCGTTTAAACTCATGGCAAATGATGGATAAACAGGGTGAGCACCCCAATAATCGATTCTGGGTACAAATTATTATGGAGCAGCCCGAGCCAATGGTGGTAGAAATACAAGGGGGGGGGGGGGGACGGGAAACGAGGCAGAATACACAATTTAAAAAAAAAAAAACTGAGACGTTTTGACTCAGTTATGAGTCAAAACGTCTCAGTTTCGGTTTCGGTATCGGTTTTTTTTATTATTATTATTTTTTTTATTTATTGTGTATTTTAGCCTTGTTTCCCGTTTTTCCCCCTTCACTAATAATCAATTCTCTACCATAGCTTCAAAAGAGAAATTATCGATAATCGATCATTCATGCCTCGCCACTTCCACAAAGGAAAAGTTCGGTATAGCGAGGAAATTATAGAGATTAAGGGACTGCCTATGAATTGCGTGACGCGAATTTTCTGATTCTTTGACACCCATTAATCGCTTGGTACACGAACGTAACCAGTCACCCCCAAAATAGTTACGTAACATTTGTCTCGAGACCCCCTTTACATATACACACAAAGAAAACTCGAAATACATTATCTTCTTAAAAAGGGAAAGGGCATAGCGTCTGTGAATTAGAAGGCTCTGCGTTTCAAGAAACGATGAGAATAAGACAAAAAGAAAAAAAAAAACTGGCTTATAAAAATTAAAAAGGAGAGAAAAAAGTTGAAAGCTCGTATTCACTACGTAACAGTGAGCTTGGTATCCCTCTCCCTTTGTCACGCTCGGTCACAAAATTAGGAAGTCCCACCCACCCCTTGGAGCCTTACGTAATTTATAGACAGTCCCTAATTTAGACTATGAAAAAATACTATTTTCTCTTATCAGAATAGACCTTTCCTCAGGGAACAAAATTAAGCACCACAATATCGATTTTAGGCTGCAAAACACTTCCAACACTCCATCCTTGAGTTTCTCATTTTCTACACTGCACTGGACGCAGTGGACGATCTTACTAAATATTTCCTTCAACTTTCGCAAAAATTATAACTGATGCAGAGTTATATAAAAAATTTGTTTTTAAAAGTATAAACCGTAAATAACCGCAAGCTAAAGAATATTCATTGTTTATGTAATTGATGTAAAGTTTTTTAGTTAAAAGTTTACATTATCAATACGCTTCTTATGTGACCCTTAGTATAAAAGTTATATAACCAAATTCAAACAGTGTATAAAATGAATTTTCATTATTCTTCCTGGCTGGTAGCGCACTCTAGTTATGAAGTGTGCAAGTTTTCATATGCGATACTACCAGGTGGTGGATCATCGTAGAGTTGTGACTTACCTTAAATCCGCGGCGTCCTAGTCGGGATTAGAACCCACACCTCGGGATGGAGTTGTAATCCGAAGTCCAGTACTTTACCACCAGACCAGCCAGGCTTGATATGGATGGGCCCCTAAATTCAATCTCTTAACTATCGCAGGCCTCTGAGTCCGTAATATGTTTGTTTATTGACGGATTCTTATGATATTTTACCAGACTTTATTATTTATTATTTATTTATCTATTGTTTTTTATTTAATGATGTAATTTTTTCATTTTCATTTTTTTTAACTCTCTGTCATTTTTTTAGCTCTCTCTTTTTTTTAACTATCATGTTTTTTAACTATCATTTTTCCTAACTCTCTCTATTTTTTTTTAACTCTCATTTTTTTAACTCTCTCTCTCTCTATTTTTTTTAACTTTATAATTGCGTCTTTTTCCAGTTTTAATTATTTGGGCCTTTTTCTAGTTTGAATTTATGTCGATGTATTTATGTTATTTATTTATTATTATTTTCATTTCCTTTTTTCTTTTAAATTTTTATAATATTAATTTAAACATTTTAAAAAAATTAAAATTTTTAAAATAATATTTAATAATATGTTTAAAATATTAACAAAAATAATTATGATATACTTTAAAAATATTATAAAATATTATTTTAAAAATTTTAATTTTTTATATTTTTAATATATTTTTAAAATGTTTTAAAAATATTCATTGATTGTATTTCAAAAGTATTTTTGAAAATATTTTAAAAATACATGAAAAACATTTTAAAAATATATTAAATTTCAATATTTTTAAAATATTTTTAAAATATTGCTGTCTAACTGGGCAGGGTTATGAGCCAGACACGCTACCAACTGAGGTAACAGGGCTCCTCGGATTTGTGCCGAAATATCCCCTTTTAACTCGTCTCGGAGCCACTAATACCTCTAATAATACCTATCCCACGCAGTCTGAGAGTCGAGGGTGTTCATTGAAATGAGATCATCATCATTCATGAAAATGAGATAGGTTTACGTTAAAGTCATTCAGGTCATTTATATAACAGTTATATTAAGCAAATTAAGCAAAAGGATACTATGCGTATAAAGAAAATTTATAAAAACCCTTCCTCAATTATATGAATTTTATATAAACGTTATCTTCTGAAAATATGAATAATTATTTTCATGGGCATTTTATATAAAACTTATATACACGATACATAAACTTTAGTTAAAATGGTAGGTTCTGACGTTTCACTCGAGTGCAGCGGTCTTATCGGTGGCTGAAAAACGTGGTTCCCGAAGATCGGCGAGGTAAATTGAAGTGATCGTTACGCTTCGATTATGGGGAGCACGGAGTGGGTGTGTGAAAATTTTGACCGCCAACTTCGCACCGTGAAATTTGAACATGAGCACGAGGTACGCACTTGATACAGTGAAAAAATTTGAAGAGAAAGGAGAAAGGTGTGCATAACGGAGGGCAGTAACTCAATCTCGTCTCTCCTTCAGCAAAACAAGCTGGCATGTCCACTTTTACCTGTGCATTTACGCTCACCGCGCAAAAAACCAAGCTCGATAGCTCCAGTTTGTCTGCTATGGCCTCAGTCTGGTTATGGTGTGGCATGACATGAGCAGACCGCTGTTTGAGCTGGTGTCTTTGCCGAATGGGCTCCGGGCGTGAGTCGTGAAAAAAAGGGTGGATTAGCAGAGGATGTTGGTCCTTGGCTTCTTCGCGAAAATATCGCCTCAAAACGGCAACTCATTCTCAGAATGGTAAACGCAATCTACATCGCTTTAAATAGGTATTTAAGGTTTCACCTCGCAATTGTTTTTCTTTTTTATAATCCTAAATGGTGAAAGAATAAAGTGCATTTAAAAATTGCGACCAAGTTTCCCTCGACATGAAAGTGTATCGCTCTCAAATTTTAAGTCATAATGCGAATTAGGAATTTAATTCGACGGCAAGAGTAGATTCTTTCAACGCAAATATCGACGCGACGGTGAAACTGCAGGAGGAACACATATCTCTCGCTTTTCGACTAGCAGGTTTTCTGTCGTCCTTTATTTTTTAGAAAAGTGAACGTCATCACTTGAAAAAGTTTTTGATTTTTCTTCTTTGCTTGTGTGAGAATTATTTTGCGGAAATTTCAAGCATTGGCACTGGTGCACTCTCCTTTGACAAAATAAAATGGGAGCGGAGATTTTAAACGCCCAACTTGCTCCCCCCCCCCCCCCGCAACCTTGCCAATTTCAAAGTTGTTTCAGCTTAGTAGATGGAAGATTACATACAACGTCAAGTATACCGATTCAAATTTCCAATATTTAAAACAAAGCGTCATTTTTTGAGAACAGACAAGAGACATAAAGTAAGGTATCCTGTTAATTTTCTCGCGAGCCAATAATGCCAGGAAAAAAACTAATCGTGCCGTTGAATTCAGTATACTTGGGGCTTCAATTTATACAAAATTTTTCTTTTCATTTTTTAAATTACATCAAAATGCAAGAATCACTGCAGAGACTTTAACGCAGCGCAGAGAAGTAGCCGTCACGACAAATGGGAGTTGTTTGACCCATAAAGACACTATAATTCAAAATTTTGATCATGCTGAACCACCCAAGGGATCGCCAAGATGGCAAAGCCTAGGAATAACTTCAGAGACTTGAACGCAAGGGAAGAAAAGTAGGCGAACCAACAGATGCGAGTTGTTTGACGCAGACTTTATTATTTCAAAATTTGCTCATGCTCAACCACACTAGAGATTTTCAGATCGAGCACGTATTTGTGCTTTGCCTTCATCTTCAATCGGCAAAAAACATGATCTCAACAAGTGCGACTCAATACAGCTGCGAATGTGGAAATTTTGCGAAGGGCAAGGGGTGATAAATGCTTTTTGAGTGAATGCTGTACTAATCACGTAAATTACGCAAAAAGCTGTGTCCATAGACAAATGTTTAAATATTTAAACGGCACACATCTGCTCCTTGCTTGTAATTGGTATAATTAAAGGATACGAAGATGAAAACGCTCAAGTCTGGGCAAAAAATTGAACATTTTTGAAGCGATTCAGACGAATATTCGCCCATCGTTTTCTCCCTGAAAACACCCATAAGGCAAACGATTCCGTGGGAATTTTTTTTGCCCACCCTATTGCGCGAAATCGATTATTATAATTAAAGATGGCATCAACGAGTAACCTACACCTATTAGTATACCTGCGAATCAAATTATAAGAGAGGTAGTACAATTTTTATTTTTAGCGGAAGGAGTCACAAACCGATATAAAGCATTGTAAAAATGGCCTGATAACTTTTGTATTGTTTTTTTCTTCCTCCAAGAGCATGGGTAGTCTTTTCGGAAGTTAGAAGGCGAATTAAGCAGCGGAATCCCCTTCGTGAGCTTGCCGCGTGTTGATTTCCTTTAGCTCTGAGGATAAGGTCAAGTTCTGCGCCAAGAATTTTCAAGTTCGAGTTGGGCATGAAGAAAGAAAGCGTGAGACACGGCGGCGCGCGGTGGCAGCGTTCTGTGACGTCTAGACGGAGAAGAGTCGCTCCGAGCATTGCCATATCTGCCCTTTTATCACTCTCCTAAAAATTCATCAATTTTTTACGGCGGAGGTAACCTATAATATATTTAAGTATCGTACTTCTTTGTTCGTCTCGCTCCAGATTTTTCAAGCTACACTGTTAAAAATCAACGATTTACCGAATATTTTTAACCATGTAAAGGGTAACTGATGGTAGTGAGAAATAATTGAAAAAATGAATCGATTTTTTTTTGTGATCCATAAAGATGGGCTGCTCATAAACGACAATTTCCCCGTCGTGTTCAAATGGACTGCATTTTGCAATTAGGAACTATAAATTCCGGCCCGATTTAAAAACAACGTATGTGCCATTGGTTTCCCTACGCACTTTAGTGTTTTTTTCAGATAAGCTGGAATTTATAGTTCCAAGTTGCAAAATGCAGTCCAAATGCTCCCGTGAATCATCCCCATGCTCTCGTTCCAAGCACTGTAGCTAGCTGAAAATTACGATCTGGCAACAATAGTAGAGTGAGCGTGCAAAAGATTAAGTGAAAATATGCGCATAGCATTAGTTGTGCTCGGCTCAGCAATCGGACTGGCGCGCGAAAAAATTACGATGAAACGCAATTTTTCTTCACCAGTGTTAATTAGGCGCTCGGCTTCGGGAGGAGGCCTGAAATTAAGTCGAGCTTACGAGCGTATCCGAGCTGAAACGACCACGCTGTGCTCTGGAGAGAAGGAGGAAAATGAAAGTATAACGAAAGGCTCACTTAAAGTGAAACTAATTTTAGGGGGCAAAGCTAAAATGGAGCGAGTTTAATCAAACGCACCGAGTAGCATTTCGGTAAACAATGAGTCGGAAGTGGTTTTGGAATCAATTGGTTGTAAATTTTATTATTAAAAACAACACGGAAAAAATTAAATTGCTGATTCAACAATTCAATTGCTAAAAAAAGTGACCGCAATGTTTCAATGTAGATTTTACAACAAAAAAATGCTACTTTAACTACCCCCGTGATTAAATTAGATTATAATAGTGGTTAATTAGCATTTATTTGTTGTGAAATCTACGTTGAAATATGGCAGTCTCTTTTTTTATCAATCGAATGGACCACTAGACAAGGGACGAATTTAAGCATTCTGATACATGTGTCTTAACCAGAATTTCACGTAAAACACGATTCGCGCAACGAAAATTACTGGAATCAACTCCTAACGGAGATAATAATATTTTTATTTCACATTGGTTACGAGGAATTTGAACTGCCCGCTCACAAGAAACTCAAAGCTCTACGTGAGTCTAATCGCGCACTACAACGATTTCAGCAAGCTTCTCAATCGAGCAATGCTCATTTTCCACCATGTGTTTTTCAAATTATAAGTAATTTGCTATGGCTGAGCCAAAGTGTCAAGATAGAGGTTGCCAGATTTTTAAATCGCAGAGACGTTCATGATAACGTTTAGCGCGCGATGTGAATCACGTAGAGCATTGAGTTTTCATGAGCGGGTGGTTTCAATTCACGCACCAAGAATCATTAAATATCTTCGGAATTAGTTGATTTCGGTAATTTTTGTTGTGCTCATCGTGTTTTACGTGAAATTTTGGTGAAGACGCGTGTATCAGAATGCTGAAATTCGTACCTTGTCTAGTGGTCCATTGTCAAATCAGCAATTTAATTTTTTCCTTGAATTTAAAGTCGAGAATAAGAACTTTGAAAGTGAAAAGAGTTGTTAAAATTTGTCCTTGTCATTGACATTGAGTCCTACAGAAGAATATGACTTCAAACCTCTTTTTCTCGCTTCAAAACTTTGATGTATCCTGCGGGCTGATTATTGAAATTGATAGACAAAGCAATAGACAAAGCGATATACCAAGAAGACAGAGGGAGAGTAGAGCGATCCTATTGGTTGAAATGGGTGGCTCCAGTGGCTCCTGGCTCCTATAGAATAAGGGAGAAAATGATGAACCAACTATAAGGTCTCTAGCGGGTTGCTGTTAGTTTGTCCATTACTTACCTCCTTTGCCTTTCGCTTTCACCGAAAGGATAGCTTTATTTTCAGTTTGTCAACTTTGCATATCAATATCAATAATCAACCCGCTGATAAACTTGGCTTAAATCTTTTCCATTATCTAGAAATCTGGCCAATAATCGAATAATGGTGTAATGGTTGAAAACACACGAACATTTGTTTTTTCTTCACGCAAAAGTAATTAATGAGCTGATTTTAGATCATCTTTTAACAAAAGAAAAAACATCGATATGAGATCATAGGGAAAAGTTGCTTTAAAGTTGAAAAAATGGACCACCCTTATGGCGTCACTGGACAACATACCCCGTTTAAATCCATGTATTTCAACTTATCAATATATTTCGTAATGGTTCTATGAATATTTGTCTAATTTACGAACCAATAATATTTTTATTCTTAGCTCACCGGGTCGCTTCAAAATTTTAATAAAAAATTGCAACATTCCGACCTCTGCCACTGTCCCATTGAAGCGAGAATCTTTACTGAACATCAAATACTTACCCAATTGTTCAGGGGAAAAAGGACACCCATCTCTGAAAGGAAACTTTAGAACCAAGTCAAAGAGGTTTCAAAGCGTGCTAGCAAAAAATGACGTTGTAGATTGTTGTGTTGCTTCTTGTAAAAGACAGAGCAGTGCTGGGACGGGAATCAAGCAGGTAGTGCAAAAGTTGTCCTACTTTTAGCGGTATTAATTTGGTGACAGTGGTTTTTCAGTGTAAAGTGTTCTTGTTTCGAGACCACGAAATTCGGATTTCTTGGGGTCGATTCCCTATTCAACCCCGCGGTTCCCGACTTCATCCGACCTAGATCAACCGAGAAAAAAGCCTGGTACAGGTGCTCTGGGACACCTCGTATATTGGTTATGATCCTTCGAAGCAGTACTCTGCCCTCTATCTAAAATCTTAGGAGCCACCTTGGCCGAAAAGCCCAATTTTTAGGAGTCGTCTACTATTTTTTAGGAGCCAAATTAAATTTTTGCATACGCAGTCCATGGCGATGCTGCGAACGGTGCGTATAGAGAGCGCTTCATCGCTACCGCTGCTTCCCGATTTCGAATTCAATCTGTCAAATTTTTTAGGCGCCACGATGGCCCAGCCCCTTCCCAAATTTTTAGGCGCCAAAGCCCGATTTTTAGGCGCATTTGGCGCATGGCGTCTGCAGAAGGCAGAATACTGCTTTGAAGTTTTAAGCCCTTTTCATTCCAGCTATCCATTCATGGCAAAACATTGTGACAGTATCGGAAAGTCGGGTAGAAACTGGATTGCATTGTTTCTAATGGGTGATTCTCGTTTTATACTTTCTGTTACACTATCAAAATCAGTCTTTGATTCCATGTCGGTTGGAGTAATGGCTGAAAAGTTTGATTTTGTAATCTCAACAACGACTCTCTGAGCACTTGAAATAATTTTGAGCGCATTTATTTGCATTTTAGAAAAACCTCAACATAGCTTATCTCTACCGTATAAAGGAGGTTCTTTCAAAGACCTTATAAACTCGCCATTTTAGATGCATTTGTTTGGGAGGGAACGGAGAGAAAGTGCAGTTGAGTTGAGGCGCATGTAGACACGAAAAAATTTACAACGTTCTTCGCGTGGTGTGATATAACGAGCGATTCGTTTATGACGCACCATAAACACATTTTTAGGCACTTACTCAACGGTACTTTTGACAAATTCCCTGTTATGCCTGGTGAAATTAATGGGAAGCTGTACTATGAAGAATTTATTTGATGAAAAAAGAACCACTATTGTGACGAAGGCGAGGAACGCTATCATCAAACTGACAATGAGACGATTTCTCGATTCTCGTATGGAAAAGAGGAAATCAAATTCCGCCCTGGAGATAAGAATCCTCTCATTCAGGATGATGATTCGTGGCTTTCCAAAAGGAATGACACCTCAGCCCACAAAAATTTTAAATTGAGTTATTAATGTCAGAGCATATTCAAGTGTTCTGCAAACTTATTGGATCACCAAAGTTCAAAAAAGTCGAATCAAACCGCAATTGAAGAAATTATTTCGAAGGAGTGCCAACTCTAGAAAACCCAATTTTTCGGGAGAAAGAAAAAACCACCAAGTAGGCAGAATAGTTAACGCTATGAACAGGTCCGTGGTGCTAAATGTCTATCTTTAAGACTCTGTTGCCGCGAAAGTTTCAGGACGTCCACCATACTTTTTCGTTGTAAAATGAGGAATTTAAATTTTCAGAGTATGCACCTTTCCAAAATAAACGAGGTTCAGGCGCCTCTCTAAATTCATTCAAAAGCCTCTCGCATTTCATTCTTCCGAACCCGACAGGGAATTTGTCACTGAAATTTCAAAATCCCATTTTTCGATCCGATAAGTTGACAAGAAAAAAATTTTCTCGCGGATTGTCTGTTTTTTTCCCTGCCTAATATTAGCTCACCTATTTTTCTCTTCCCTTCTAACATATTTTTTTCAATTTGTTTTTCCATTAAGTTTTTAAAAAATTCTACCACATCTGCGTTTTTGAAGATCACTCAACAATGGAAGTTATACCTCATGCGAAGTTAGGTACATCGTGTACTTTTACACTTTTTAAACGGACACACGGTACATGCTGATAGTCTTACAAGTGCCACTTTACATAAATCAGTTCCGCTAAGCTCCGTAAAAGTTTTTGCAAGACGAAGCTGATGGATTCAAATTTTTTTAAAAAATATGTATGTATATTTATTATAAAGGGGGAAAGGCGGGAAAAAGCAGAAAATCCAAATTACCTAATGATCGTCAGCGAAAAATTTGACAAAAAGTTCAACTGATTGCTGAGCTATCAGCAAATGGATAAAAGCGCAATCCATTAAAAGCACTGAAGTGCTAAAAGCAGCCTTAGTGGTATGTCGGATTTTCAGCGTTGTTAAGTAGTGAAAAAAGCTCACTATGTGTCACTGATATGATCTGGCTTCGTAAAGTTACTAAACTTAGATTTGACATCCGTGTTCTGGATATAGGTATGTGCGCTGACACCTGTACAAACAAGGCGGGATACGACTTACGCCTCATCCAACGCCTTAGAAGGTACGATAATATCAAACGCTGGTCCGTCGTTGCCAAGTCTAGTCTATATTATGATAACTCCTATTTATCATACTAAATACATCATTAATCAATGTGACTGTTACAAGTAACAGATGTCTGATTTGATTATTTAGTCGTCAGACACCTCTAGTTGATGAAGCTAAATTTTGTCATTACCACCGGAGGAAAATTTGAAATTCTTCGCGATAGGGGGTTTTAGAGCACCTAGAGTTGTGCCATGTGTGTGCTGCGGTGTGATTGGTTCACCAATTTTAAGGCTCTTTTAGGGCTCACAGACGTAGAGCCACAGGAAAGATGACCGACAAAAATATCCATCAAAGGTAGTTGACAATAAGGTCGGTTGCCATCTTGTTCGTTTGTTTACATCGGTCCTTATGGGCTCTATGAGACTCTAAAACTCCCGTAACAATCAGAAAATGGTAGAGTTATTTTACACCCAAAAAAGATTGCGGCGCCACCACAGTTCAAAAAACAATGAGAGCAAAAAACAATTCTGACTTGAGTCGCGTTTTTTATTGCAGGGCGACATTTGAGGGGCTTGGAGGACAAGGCGCATGAGTGAAGTTTTTTAGAAAATTGAGGTATTCATGAACTCAACTAAAACTAGTTTCGAGTATATTCTGTGAAAAATTCACGATTAAAATCCAACTTTAAAGCATAAAAAAGTGGCTTTACCCTTTTTTCTGCTATAAAGCTCCGTGTAATTTGGAAACTTTAAACACAAACTTGAAATAGCAAAAATTTAACTTAAGTGCCCTGTCCTCCAAGCCCCTCATTTGAACTTTCACCTAGATTCCCATTTTTCTCTGTCTCCATAAAATAGCGAACATCCAGCTGGAAAAATAAAATGCTGAGATAGCACCTTATAGGTCAAAAGTGTGTCCCACGGATGATAATTTATCTGCTTCCACAATCATACATCCCGAAAATGCAAACTCAACCGTGGGAACAATCAAGCCAACATATGTATAGAAACCTCCACAAGCAACATCCTACATTCTAAAAAAACAATAAATATTATGTAGTTTTCTTGGGTGCGCTTTTTTTAAATTGTTTGCTACCATTATGTTAAGAATCTATTTTTGTAATTGCACTCGCTTTTCATATTTTCTGTAAAGACAGTAATAACCAAAGATGCTAAATGTCTCTAATAAAATTAACTAGCTTTTCGGGTGATGTTGGTTTCTTTCTGCTGAAGCCAAATGAAACCCACGGATAAGCGTCGGTAGAACCGGACTCTAGAACCAATATTAGTGAGCGATGAAACATTGCAACCGGGTGATGCGTAAAAAAACGTAAGCCGCCGATGAAGGGTTTCATTCATTCGTTTTGTTTATATCTCTCTCTCTTGAGTCTTTTCAACGGCCGGCGGCTGAGAAATAAATGAACATATTAGGAGTGAAACAGCTGTCGCGGTCGCTGTACTTGCGTCGGGCTGGAAACAGGCGGAATTCCGACGGAACGCAGCCGCTAGTATAGCTTTAAAAGGCCGTCTTCCGTAAACGGCATTGCCGCCTTGCTGCCTCCCACGGTAGAGTCACTCCTTGTGGGATCCGAGGAAAAAATAATATTCCGTCAAATGTTACAACTGTGTTCTTAAAGCTGCAATTCCCGTCGTGGGACAGATATAGCACTTGCCTCGGGAAGCCTGCCACGAAAATACCTGACATTAATCTGCTTCAGTGACTCCGCTTTTAGCAAATTCTCTCGACTGATTATTCTGCTGTTCCCTGGAAAATCAGTATAGTTTCAAACAAATCAGGGAAACCTCGCTTGCCCCCTTCCCCCCCCTCGGGAGAAATGTGAAGGATTTCGCTCAGTAAGTGCATGATATATTTCATCTTGGAAATTGGAACTGGATACATTTTTCGGTGCGAGCAGCTCAAAATTGCACTTGAGACGACACAATTTTTTCAGAATCATGCGGGAGAGTCCTCTGAGAAACAAGTGCACAACTAGGAGAATTTCCCAAACTCTTTTTTGCAATATAAGAGCTGCGAAGGCTCTGGGATCTAGAGTCTAGACCCTTAACTTTGACAAGAAAAAATACTCTTAATTCCAGTGGCATGGCATATTGAAGAATAAAGGGGATGCTCCTGTCTAAATCAGGGTATTTTTATAACCCCCGCCAGCGGAAATGTTATCGTCTTATATACTTTCCAGAGGCCCTTCCCCCTTTACTACTGGGCAGCACAATTCATGAAGGACGGAGAATGTATGCGATTTTAAAAAACAAGTGTCACAGCTAAAACATTATCCTTGCAGAACTTTGTGGATAAAATCCAATAGCGCAAATAAAGATTTGACATTAAGAAATTTTTTTTTTTACGGGACCCACCTTACCGGGTTCTAAACTGACCGTAGGTTAATATGTATATCTGTCTGGACTTCTTTTTAAGTCTTCTGCAAAAACTTTTATGCTAGGATACGCGCTCGCAAATTATTTCTTCAAGTGTTCCTGTCCTCAGATCAGGAAGGGCAAAGCCGCAGCCCACATTTTAGACGGGCAAAGTTGTAATACAAATTAATAATTAAAGTACTCGCCAGAAAATTAGCCATGTTACGACAAAAACAGTATTCGTTAACTTCATTAGCGTAATAGGCGGCGCTGGAATTAAGTTGAGTCAAGAGAGAAGCAAGCAAATCAACGAAGACGAAGCGAATTTTAGCACAACGCCTGCAATCCTGCATACAACTATTCGAGCTCTACGGATGTGCGTGTTGCATAAGCACAGAGGTTAAGGCGTTATCACTCTGCAGGCACTCACCACTTCACCCGCAGCTCGCCGGGGCAGCGGAGTTGTACTGCTAGAACCCAAAATGACAGAGCGTTTTCAATTCTTCGTTTGTGCTACAAAAACATGCACTGAAAAAATATTGGAGAAGCAGTGGCAGTGCTTCCCTTGTGTACATGGACGCCACGCCACTGCAAGAGACCCTGAGACCCTATTGTTAGTCCATCATTTTCCCCTTTAGTCTACAAAAACCATGCACTCGTTTCAAATGATAGGATCACTCCAGTTTCCCTTAGTCTTCTTTGTCTACCGCTTTGTCTATCAATTTTAATAGTCGGTCCGCTGCGGTCCGACTATTCAAATTGATAGACAAAGCTATAGACAAAGAAGACAAAAGAGATATGGAGGGATCCTATTAGCGGCAGCGGGTGGTTGCAATCCCTGGTAAAAATTGGCGATAAGAGCTGCGTTTCAAAATACCATAGGAATTCTTATAGCCGCCTAAAGAAGGCTACAGAAAATCATATAGCTGGCTGTAGAATGCGGCGAAAATCATACGGCCGGGCTATACGAAGCGATAAAAAAGTATGCAGCCGGGCTATAGTTCCTATCGCCGGGCTTTACACTTTATCGCCTGGCTGTTGCTTTTTCGCCATCGATTATAAAAGGCTATACAAAATTGTGTAGAAATTCGTGTGCTTCGGGAATCATTAAGTTAGATACGGAACCACCTTAATATTTACAAAACACACATTATATTTTCCTTTAATACATATTTTTTTTCATCAATTAAAATGAGAATAATCCATACAGGATGTGTAAACATTTCAAAATCATGAGTTGAATAACGCTGACTCCGCCAGATTAAATATTAGAGCGTAACACAAAGCGGAGCGGCGACGCTCTGGCGCCTACAAACCTAACAGGGATACTTCACGCATTGCGCAACGCGTGAAGTATCCCTGTTAGGTTTGTAGGCGCCAATGCGCGTTTCGCGCTCGCTGCCCACCTGCCGCGCCGCAGTGTGCCACGGCGCTTGAAGCAACTATTTCACACCAGCCAGAGGTATTGCACAGTATCATACGAGACTGAAGGCGCTCAAATATATTAGGAATGGCAGGCATCCATCAAAAGTACGGAGCTTTCCTCGCAAAATAAATCTAGATACTGCGGCTCAAAAAGAGAGCAGTTGTCCAAAAACTCACCACGTCCTAGCATCCGTAATTAGTAACGTTTAGCATACACTTTATCGCCTGGCTGTTGCTTAATCGCCATCGGCTATAAAAGGCTATAAGACATTGTGTATAGCCGGCTACAGAAGCTATTGGAAATCTTACAGCCGGCTGTAGGTCTATGGTATTTTGGAACACAGATTCTATTGCCAGTTCTTACCAGGGGTGGACAAAGGAGGTAAGTTATAGACTAACTAACGGCAACCCACGAGAGACCCGATTGTAAATCCATCATTTTCTTCCTTATTCTAAAGGAACCAGCTGTTCCAACCAATAAAATCGCTCCATAATCCTTATGTCTTCTTTGTCATATCGCTTCGTCTATCAATTTTAATATTCGGTCCGTTGGTCAGACGTAACAAAATAGAAAATTCCGTTACTTTTTAAATTTTGGCCGGGGTCTGACTGACTCCTGGTCACGCCGCGCCGGCCACACTGCTCCTCTCATTCTTCGGTCCAGCCTGGAAAACGTAATATTTTCAAGGCTGAGTGGGGTGGTTGCCCTTTTGTTTGAGCAGCCACTTTAAATCATATGAGAGGCCAGGATGTTTCTCGCAGATTTAGCAAGGAGGGAAGGAAGGGGTCAACCATGACCGGGCCCGGCTCATTTGTGGAGTCTCCTCAGGTTAGACAGGACCCCTCGCCCGCGCCGCGCAGACAGTTGCCACACTTTGAAAAAAGACTCCATTCCTCACGGGACTTGCACACTAAAATAAGTTGGATTCTTCAACCATCTGCTTACTTTGTTTTTCATCATTTCCCACGGCGACCATTGTTCACTTTTTGCAACCGCCTCCGCGATTTGAGCCAGACGTCCAGACATGGGATTGTCTCGTTACAACCATTAAGTCACAATCTGCCGATGAACTTCATAATAATAAATACTAGGTCAGTCCAAGATATTTTTTTTCAATATTGTGAATGCAGGCCCTCAATTACACGGTTAATTGTAATCCATGGACGCCCACCCACATGCATTTTCACATCCCAAATAATTTGACTGTTTTTTTTTTCTTTCTTTTTTTTGGAAGTGGTAACTCAAATTTTTCCTAAAGCATGAGAGCTAAAGTAGGAGCTTCAAACTTGAAATATGCTAAAATTGTCCTTTAATATGGACGTATTTCTGTCAAACGGAACTAAGCGCCATCGGAGTAGGAAGTTAGAAGGGGGCTTGGATTGGCGGCGAAGCCGGGCGTCAGGCTCATTCCGTCCTATACTCGCAATGCTTTTCCATGGCGCTTAATTCCGTTTGACAGAACGCGCTATCCGGGATTCTAAATTCCTCAAAAGGAACTCAAATTGGCGCTTAGTTCCGTTTGACAGAAATACGTCCATTTAATACTCGGACCTTTAAGTTTTCAAGTTTCCAAGGGTAGTACCTCCAAGTCCCGCTGCGGTGTCCCATTCTTATTTCTTTGTCATGGTCCACAAAGTATTTCTACTTCCGCTTCTGCGCACCTCCTCAAATAATAAGTAAAAAGGGAAGAAAGCGCAACGCAATTATAGGTACTTATTGTGTTTCACTTGAGGGGGAAAAGTTCGAAGATATGAACCAGATGATATTTATAATATATTAATACACTGCAACTTACGGTTCAAAGTGAGAGGGTCATAATTTCCTCCTCGGAGTATATTCTCAGCTCCAAGTGAAAATCAGTGGCGAGGCGTGAATGATCGATTATCGATAACTTCCCATTTAAATCTATGGTAAAGAATCGATTATTGAGGTGTTGGTTGCGGACACCCTTTTTATTGATCCTTTTCCATAGGTTGAAACGGCAGATCAATCGATTTATCGCAAATGACGCCACGCCACTGGTGAGAATAGGCACGGCGTACTTGGTACAACAACCAAAAGAGATTACTCTTGCTCAGTTCTCAAGATCTCACCCTCCCCAGTCTTTTCAGTTCACACAGCGCAGCGGGGTCAATGCGCTGCGCGCGGGACTTTTTGCGGAGATGGTATTAAGCTCCGAATAGTTGGCAGAATACATGGAACATTTCACAGTGGGAGAGGGGTGGAGTCCAAGTATACGAAGGTAATGAGATTACATCGTTGAATCTCTTGGAGAAAAGGAGGGGAGCAAATATCATAATTTTATCTCTCTCATCTCTTTCATTGACCGACCACGTCTCGCCTCACCTTCTTCTCTCGGGGCCCAATCCTTCTCTCGGTCCTTGTCGCAAAATCTGAAAAAAGATATTTTAGCCCAAGTAGCATTTTTCAATGTAAAAGTTGCAACAAGTCGAAACAATGTTGGTATTAGTTGCAACTTTCGGTCAACTTTTGGTCAATAAGTGCCGATTTTCGGCGATCTGATCGGAAGACAAAGTTGCAACCTGCTGAGATTGCAAAAGCGCTGAACCAAAGTTGTTTAAAATCTAAAGATAGGCAACCAGCAATACTTTGAAGTTGAAACATGTTTCAACTTAATTGCAACTAGTTCCAACAATAATAGCTCCTTCGGGGGAGAGAGTAGGCAATCTACACATCAATCTATTAGTTGCAAGAATCAAATGATTTTGTTGCAAGTTGCTGCAACCTCTGCTACTTGGGAGAAGAGGAATTTCATATTCATAAAAATGAGAGCAAAATTCAATAGGTCGAGTAAGTATTTTATCATTTATTTACCATTTTCCCCCTCTGTATTCGTTTCTTGCACTTTTATTTTCCTCAAAATTTCTTTTCCACTATTCTCTCCACATATACACATATTTCTTGATAGTATTTTAAATATGTTTATTTTTCCAATCATATTTGAATTTAATAAATTAGCTTTGCCAGTTTATGGAGGCCATACAAACGTAAGCTTACAAGTCACCTTGCAGCGATACAGTATTCGGCCACGCTCTAAGAGTTTCCATTGCTTGAAAGTGTATTGCGGGAGGGCTGGTAAGGCGTCGAAATCACTTCCCTTCATCTGTGAAGATCCCAAGAAAAAGCAGCATTTACGGTGATACCACTATTCGAGCACGAGGGAGCCCATGTTGCCTACACTAAAAGTTGAAGGCGAACTCGCATAGTGCTATGCAACCTCTCACCGTACAGTAACAAGCTATTCCTTGGGTGTATTCCGCGTGAGTATGCTTTATCACGATGATACCACAATTCAACCACGGAGGAACCCGTGTTGCATACACGGAAAATTGAAGGCGAACTGCCAATGCGTTAGAATCACCCCTCCCCGTTTGGTAAAACGATATTTTTTTTTGTTCATTCCGAGTATTATATGAGGCCTTGTCAAGGTTAACTTCTAAAAAAGGAATCAAAACTCAGAGTAAGGAAAGAGTTATTAAGAATATTATTTGGCGGGAAATTTTTCTTTGAGACATCTTTTCGGTATTCAATTAAAATTATCTGCTCATCAACCGCCAACGGGCGACTTGGACGATTTCGCTGGCCGCGAAGCGGCGTCTGGTGTTGGGCCACTTAGCGGCCAGGATGCACATCCCTAGTAACAGTTAAAAATCATTTTTCTCATGCATTTTTCCATCGGGACTGGCAACGAGGTTCCATCTTTACCGCAGGCTCTCTGACCCCTGAATTTTCTTTTTCTGGCACAGTTCGTGCTACCGGTCTCCCGGGCCGATTCCAATTTTTTGTTGTTTTAATATTGCCCAGGTTTTTGTATGTTACGCAATAGTTCCCATTAAAAGCAATGTATATTTTCATATTTTCTCACAGTTCCCTGTAAAGATCTATCGAGCCGATTTTCATGATTTTTCGGCTTTTTATAGAAGATAGTCCCTAAATGAGCCCGCTTTTTTCAGATAAACTCACGGGGGCCCGCGAAACGGAACTTGGAGGGCGCGATGCGGCTGATGGGCGTGCTCCCTAATACTCGGATACAGTCTCCCATAGAGTGCACATAGAGTCGTCATAAGAATGGAGGAGCTGGTGCCACTTTTCAGCATTTTCCAGTCACCGAATTCCATGACTCCTGTGCGGCGGCGGGTCACCATTTCGATACATTGTCGATTGTTTTCGATACACGGAAATCCGGCCATCCGATGTGAACAAAGATTACATGAATTATCACGTATTTAATATTGCCATTTTGGATCGAAAACGTATCGTGAAGTGACTGAATTTGGGCGCACACCGGGCTCGGAACTCTTCGACCAGAACGCTGCCCCATCTCACTTCATTTCATGTATGACGACTCTATGTACTCTGTGCGGTCTATTTACATCTCCGTGACACCTTAACCCTGAGGCAATTCGTTTTCCCGGCGGGATTAGCATCCATTCATCATGTATGGTCGTGTGCCGTAGGTCGGAAAAGAGCCGCCTGTCACTGCAGGCCGCGTGGCAGGAGATCGACCTTCCAGCTCTGCAACCTTCTTCCAAAGTCAAGGCTCCTTATTCATCGCCGCGGTCGAGCCGCAACTGGATTGGAGCTCACTCCGCAAACGGCGGCGGCTTCGGCGGCACTCCGCATCCAGTCGGCTTCCAAACGCACTTCGGGAACGTACTAGTACTTCTGGGTCAGCTCGGAAATTCGGCGCTGCGCTTCTAAAATGTCGCCGACCAGTCATAGAGAAAATGCGGAAGGTGATGGCAAGGATTGGCTGTGACCTAGGAAAGTACACAGACTGGAGCGCTGTTCAAAAAAAAAAAAAAAAAATTTCATGATGGAACCCGTATAAAGACCTACATCATATTTCTGGAAATATCAAAAACTGTACTTGTGTGCCTTGTCCTCCAAGCCCCTCAATAAGGTCCGTTCAAACGCAAACATTTCTACTTTGAGTTTTGACGGAGATATCACCCATGGAAATCGTCCACTGCGGGAGTATAAACCGTAGTTCCTGGTTTTATCCGCGTTTTATATGGAGAAACCAGTTGAAATATATCACTGATTGGTGAAAGCAAGATGGAAGATACCGTAGTAATACCGTAGTACTGCATAGTATGCACTATCTTTGTCGTGGTGGATGAAATTCCGCTACCAACTTCCGCATTCTGTGGCTGTTCTCACTCGAATTTTTCACTCAGGTGCTGTCACGAGAAATAAACGATAACTTATGTTTTACGCATTTCAGCGGAAAGATTAGATTGCTGAGAAGGCAAGTTCGAAATCAAAATTCGAAAGTTTGAGCTTTCACTCTTCTTTGTTAACAGATCTGAAGTTACTTTATATAGACACATTTTAATCCTGAATATATGTACACAAGTGTAGGTATTACAGGAAAGTATACGCACTCGGTATAGGTAGGTACGTCCCGCAGGTAGCCATTATATACCCTCAAATAGGAGTAAACGAAATATTCAACGTCATTCTGTTCCACTGACGAGAGCTCAAGCGGCATCATTCTAGAAGTAATTAAAGATTTGGTAGGTAGTTGAATTGATGCAGATTCAGAATGAAGCCCGCCGAACAAAATGCCATAAAACAGAAAGTGATGAATTTTATAGCCCTATCAACGATCGGTGTTGCCACAGGTGCACAACCAGTTCTCAAGTCGAGGAAAGTGCCAGTCTTTCAAAGCGTTAGTGAACGGTTCCATCGTCTTAGCACGCTTTGAGACGGGGAAGTAAATGGAAAGGGGGAAAAGAAAAATGAGGAGGAAACGAAAAGAGGCTGGAGATGGGCTTGATAAATCATAAATGAACCGACATTTCGATGGAGGGGTTACTGAATTTTCAAATTATTGATGCATGTTGTGCGTCCTCGGAACGGCCCTACGTTACGACCACGAATAGATTGAAATGTCTGAGGTATCCCCCACGGATTTTAGCTCCTTGCATCGGTAATTGGACTATTTCTATCAAACGGAACTATGTGCATTAAGACATGAGCCCTGAGACCCAGAGGAATAGGGGCATAACAGGGCTCACGTGATGATGCACATAGTTCCGTTTGATAGGAATATACGGAAAAAAATAGGGTAGTCGACACAACCAGCGGCTGGTTAAAAATGCGCCAGCTACCGTGCGGTAGTTATGATAACTACCGCGGTGGAGGTCACAACTTACCCGGTAGTTACATCAACATCCATGGTTCGGAGGTCGGAGAAAATTTGGAAACTTTAAAAGCTTATAACTCGGTTCATACAAAGCCTTGAGGTTCCAAGAGCGGCTCCATTGGTTACCTAATGAAATTTTCTTTTGGGGACGCCCCTTAAAATTTAAAATTTGACAAATTAAACATCAAAATTTGCAGTTTTACTCGCTAATTTCATGTCCGAGCTCTCTGATTGACTCGACTTAGTGTGCGCCTGCGGACTGATTACTGAAATTGATGGACAAAGCTCCAGACAAAGAAGACATAGGGAGTATGGAGCGATCCTATTGGTTGAAATGGGTGGTTCCGATAGACAAATGGAGAAAATGATAGACTAACTGTCGGGTCTCTCGCGGGTTGCCGTTAGTTATGTCTATTGCCTACCTCTTTTCTTCATTGCAACCACCCGCTTCCACCAATAGGATCTCTCCATATCGCCTTTGTCTCCTTTATCTATAGCTTTGTCGATCAATTTCAATGATCGGCCCGCTGTAAGGAGCACGCATGCGCGTAGGAAAGGGGAGCCCCCCCCCCCCCCCCTCTGATTGACTCGCTCCACTGTGCGACTGAAACGGCCACACGATCCGAGGAGAGATCAAAAACTCGCCTAAAAAACGAGCTATTCTTCTTCGGAGATCTTGAGATACCTTTCGCGGGAATAGGATTGTCAATCACGATCTCGAAATGACGCCAAAGTTGCCGTGTTTAGCAGTGAATTCGAGCGCAACTCTTACTTTCCGTCCTCAAAATATCCACGATTAGCCCGAAATAGGTAACGGAATAATCCGATTCAATCTACAGAGCTGGCTCCGAGAATCGGAGACCGACAAACGGTGAAAGTATACGACTTTACCTCAAAGATTAAAAATGTTATCTTATGCAACACTTTAAGCCTGATTTTCTAGCTCATCTTTAAACTTGAAGTGAGTTGAAACGTTTGTAAAAGCTCCTCATTGCAAAATGTAGTCCAACTTACTGTTCAATCCTCTGCCTTTAATCATGCCATTGTGGTTTCACATTTTTGGCTGTAATGCATTTCTTCGAACTTTCTCGATAATTCTCATCTGCGGACTGATTACTGAAATTGATGGACAAAGCTATAGACAGAGAAGGCATAGGGAGTACGGAGTGATCCTATTGGTTGAAATGGGTGGTTCCTATAGACAAAGGGAGAAAATGATAGACTGACTGTCGGGTCTCTCACGGGTTGTCGTTAGTTGGACTATTACCTACCTCTTTTGTCCGTTGCAACCACAAGCTTCCACCAATCGGATCTCTCCATATCGCTTTTGTCTCCTTTATCTATAGCTTTGTCGATCAATTTCAATAATCAGCCCGCAGGCTGGCTGTGACACAAATCTCCGGGAGTGGGTTCATCGAGCGGCCAGGGGATGGACCCCTGGTAAAATCGGAAAATGAAAGGTATCTACTCTGTATTATATTTTTAAAGCCTGAAATTTATGTCATTCTGGCTTTACATTTTGACCCCACCGTAGTTTTTTTTATCACGTTGAGTAGGTAAAAAACATGACCTAAATAAAAGAGGGAAACCAATAATTGACCACTAGACAAGGTACGAATTTTAGCATTCTGATACATGTTTCTTAACCAAAATTTTACGTAAAACACGATACGCACAACGAAAATGACCGACATTAACTCCTTACGAAGATATTTAATGATTCTTGATGAGTGAATTTAAACCACCCGCTCATGAAAACTCAATGCTCTGCGTGATTCAAATCGCGCTAAACGTTATCATGACAGTCTCCGCGATATAAAAATCTGGCAACCTCAATCTTAACGCTTTGGCTCAGCTATAGCAAATTGCTTTTAGTTTGAACAACACATGGTGGGAAATGAACAGTGCTCGATTGAGAGGCTTTCTGAAATTGTTGTAGTGCGCGATTTGATTCACGTAGAGCTTTGAGTTTCTTGTGAGCGGGCAGTTCAAAATCCGCGTAACCAATGTGAAATAAAAAGGTTAATATGTTCGTTAGGAGTTGGTTTCAGTAATTTTCGTTGCGCGAATCGTGCTCTACGTGAAATTCTGGTTAATAAACATGTATCAGAATGCCTGAATTCGTGCCTTGTCTAGTGGTCCATTGAGCCAGAATCTGATTTATCGAATTTTTTGTAAACAATGAATTCTTTACTGCAAATACACGAGTTTTCACATAAGCCATCACAATTATCACCAAAAAATAGGTACTGTAAAGATTGTATACGGCAAAGGACATAACGCTTGAGCAGAGATGAATGGAAGTCGTAGTGAGCAGTTGCCAATGAAACGGATTTTATTCGATTTTACAGACGGAGAAGTCAATCGTCTTGCTGAATTTGGCAACGTTGATCAACGTTAACATTATCATTGGTTTGTCACTCGAGGCAACGATATGCTATTGGAAAGGAATCGAACCGCACAATTCATGAGGAAAACACGCGGATGACATAGCCGCTGATCTCACAAGTGAGTACAAGTGGTGCGGTGTGGCTGATGACGTCATCATGTCAAGCTCGTCGGAAGGGAGCTTGCACGAGCTCATTTCATTAGCTGAATTGAAGCTTTATCAACTTTGCCCAGTTCGCATGCTTCGGCAGAGGGCTCTACCGATGAATTCTTAAATTTGCCAACTGAATTTCAAAAATGACAATATCCATCAGGAGCATACGAGTTACAGAAGCAATGATTTCTAAAACAACATGAGAATGGACAGTTATCATTTTAATCCTGGCCAACTCGTCACATTTCTCGAGCTTCCACCACTAAAGCCCAATTCAAACTATCAAACTTTTCGTCCGACAGAATTGAACGATAAGTTGGATGGAAAGTTGAAAGCAAAAAAATTTGATTCAATTACTATTCGTTCGATTTTCGAAAAGTTGAATGAAAAGTTGATGTGACGTCACATTCAAGATTCCGTTTTATTTTTCATCAAATTTTCGATTTCTCGGATGGGCATCACACTATCCAAACTTTCATTCGACAAGTTGCATTCAAGAGTTGAACGAAAAGTTTGATAGTGTGAATTGGGCTTACGGATGGGAAATGAGAGAGCAAGCATAAATCGCCAAGAATTGGAAGCTGGTCAACAGGGCAGTGGCGTGGAATTTGTACAGGATAACACCGTTGCTCGCCACATGCATAGTTTTGTGGAAACCCCCAACAGGGCCGGATTTACTTACTTGCCGCCAATGGGCCGCCTGTATTTTGCCGCCCCCTTCTCATTCGTTTTGAAACATCAATAAAAACCATCAAGTGAACGTGCCAGCGGGGGAGGGGTGCATAAGACGCGTTTACTCGTGTTGGTCACATTTTTTTGCAAAAGCCCTGTCAACACTACTTGCAAAAGTTCACGGAACTCGGCGCGAAAGTTTAGTTCCGTAAACCTATCTCTGTGTGGACAAGGCCTTCCATTTATATGAATCGAACGAAAACATTATGAAAGAACAAACATAAATGTGGTTTAATAAGTTTAACTTCCGCCGCCGCGCCGCGCTGACCGCACTGTGTTTGGCGCAATGCGTGAAGAATTCCTACAGTCTTGTATGCGGTATGCGTTTCACGCCGACCGCTGCTCCGCGGACTGTGTTTGACGCAATGCGTGAAGTATTCATGCAGTCTTGTAGGCGCTATGCGTTGCCGCTGCCGCAGCGACCGCACTGTCTTTGACGCAATGCGTGAAGTATTCATGCAGTCTGTAGGCTATGCTTGCCGCTGCGACGCGCACTGTCTTGCGCAATGCGTGAATATGCGTCTGGCGTAATATGTGTTACATGCCGACCGCCGCGCCGTGCCGAGGGTTTCTCCTTTTCATCTCAAGTTCTCATCATATTGCTCTCTGCGCCGCGCCGTTCCAGGCCAAATTCCGTGTTCGGTTTCGCTCTTAGTCTTAACTCAACTAATTAAAGGTGCTGTCTATTGTATCACAGATAGACGACAAAATTAGAAATATACTCTTGGGAAATGAGAGATTTTGTCATCTTTTCTCGTTTGTATTTTTTTTTGTGAATCCGATATTTCTTTATAGCTACATTTGAAAAAATTGCAAAATTTGCCGCTCCCTAAATTTGCCGCCATGGGCTGCGGCCCATGTGGCCACCCCCTAAATCCGGCCCTGATCCCCGAGGGTTCTTTAAACATTTCAACTTATCACTTCTTAGGGGAGGGAAAGCTAATCAAAAGCCGACAACAGAATTGGCGTAGCATAAGGCGAAGTCTTAAGCTGAGTTCAGCCAATCAGCAAACGCAGTTTCCTCCGGTCTTCATCAGAGCCCGCCAAAATTTCGTTTGAAACTGGTTTCAATTTTGACATTATTAGAACGGGGTTTTTCGCCATTTAGGATTAAAAATAAATCCAAAGAAATCCCTAGGTGCTCAGTTCACTCCGTGCTTTCAGAGAATAAATTTAAAAAATTCCTTTGGTAAGTTGCTGCCCGGCAATCATTCAGTGGCGTGGCGTGCTTTACGATTTATCGATCAATCGGCCATTTCAATCCATGGAAAAAGATCGATAAACAGGGTATATGCCGCAGGCAATGGGCAATCGCCGGCAATTTACAAGCCAGTGGTGAATAAATAGAAAATCATAAAATTCAAAAATAAAAGAACAAGATGAGAGTGATGATTATGTTGCCTATAATGTTGTCCTTAAAAACATGACAGGAAATAGCACACTCAGAGGAGCGTCCAGTGAACTCCGTGACTTTAGTTGGGTTGAGATCGGACAGGCAACTAAACTAACATCCTGACAAAGCGTAGAGTATCACAAAAAATGAAGGCGCTTCAAGCCGAGCTCATACTTTTGAAGTCCATAGCCCTTAAAAAGTGCATTATGCCGATGCGCATTATTGCGATTGATTGAAACAACGTGTGAACCGCTTGCAGATTGCCGGCGACATATTTACAACGAACACCTTAATAATCGCTTCTTCACCGCAGCTTCAAATGCGGGAAAATGCCAATAATCAATCATTCACGCCTCGCCATTTTAAGCATACTTTTATTGTGCTTTCACCTAAATTTGTCATGGTCGAGTGAACCTGCTAGAGCAAGAAATATAGACTCGACTAAAAATAATTGGATTGCATTTTGCAAAAAGGAACCACGAGTATTCCAATGTCGCTATGATTGTGCAACTTGTTTCGCCTTGCAAATATAAACTGATCATCTGAATAAGTTTTATATATCGACGGTGAAACTACCAAACCACGTATCTCGTTTGCGGTGTTTAAAAATCTACGCTCGCATTTTATTTTTTTGAAGTAGACCAAATCAATATCATTCCTTGAAATTTTCACAAAATTTTCTCCGCACGAAGGGGAAAAATCACAGAAATTTTCAAGACTAGACGTTAAGTAGTTTTTCATTTAAAAAATAAAGTATGACAGGAAGTCTGCGACGTCGCAAACCGAGATACGTGGTTTGGTAGTTTCACCGTCGATATACTCCCATTAAACTATAAATTCAATACGAAAATTACCATAGTAGATTTAACTTTTTGCAAGGTTTCAGCAATTTTATTGCAAGGAATGTATGCCGTACAATCTTAGCAACAATGGAATGCTCTTGGATCCTTTTTGCAAAATGCAATGCAATTGTCCATGGAAATTCTTCAGAATTAGTGTGAGTCTCTGGTGTTTTAACGCAACGAGATCACTAGCTTTTCTCGACCGCGATCCCGATTATTAGCCGAGTATTTCATTCCTTTGCAAATAATTTATGTGAAATATCTTCAGCTCATAATCAGTGAATTCAGGAAGTTGTCAAGTTATCGCCGCAGCACCTGCAGCTGAACACAACGTTAACTTAACTCATGTCTTTACCATCTTTTTCTCGGCGCCTCGAGCTTGTATCGGTGATCTTTGGCATTTCTGTTTAACTCATGCTGTCCTTGTTTGCTTTCTTGATGAGTCATATTCCACAGATTGTGCAATGATCAGTTTTGTGAATCGATATTTTTAGTGGGGCCCTATGAGAAGCGAGATATATACCAAGGCAAATGTGTGAGTAATGAACAACTCAGCGAATTTCCTGGGGGGAGGGGGGAGGTAGGAGGTTTTAGTATATGTTTTCGTCACGTCTAATTGTAGCCAATAAAGATTCTCGGGAAAACATCCTCGGTAGTTTATCCATACGAAACTGCGCCATTCATGACAATTTTGAGAGGTGTGCTGATGGATTCATGTTCTTTTGCAATAAACAAATAATAAAGGGGAAAAAATTATTTTTTTTAATAATTCAGCTTTTAAAGGCCGTGAAAACGATCATTGATCGTTTTTGCCTCAGAGTTATAAAAAGCCAAGTATAGGATAGGGCGTCGCTACCCTTACACTCTACTCACGGGACAGTTGAGGGGCTTGGAGGACAAGGTGCATAAGTGCAGTTTTTGCTATTTCGAAAAATACGCGTTTGAAGTTTCGAAATTACATGGATCCTAATGGCCAGTGGCGTGGCGTGCTTTGTGATATTTCGAATGAAATGCCATTTAAACCTATGGAAAAGGATCGATAAACAGGGTGTTCGCAGCGAACACCTTAATAATCGATTCTTTATCATAGGTTTAAATTACATATCAATCTATATATCGCAATTCACGCCACGCCACTGCTAATGGCGGGAAAAAAGTTCAAACTGACTTGTTGATGCTTAAAAATCGGAATTTGGGAGCGAATGTTTCATAGTATATGCATTAAGACTAGAATTATTAGACTGAAATTATTAATATCTCAATTTTTTCAAAAACTGCACTCATGCGCCTTGTCCTCCAAGCTCCTCAGTTTTCATACACTGATTAAGTGACTTCTTTATACCATAAATGGACGTATTTACTTCTATCAAACGGAAGTATGTGCATTATGACGTGAGCCCTGTTATTCACTTATTCTTATCGGTCTCAGGGCACATGTCTTAATGCACATAGTTCCGTTTCACAGAAATACGTCCATATATCCGCTAAATTGTGCAGCTCTTAAAAAGCGCGGCAAAGCGATCGATATTAAAACAGTCCATCCATGCTAACTGGACCAATCGATTGTATCGAATATCGAACAACGTAGGCACCAAATCAGTTTATGAACGAGAGGAATTTCAAGAAGGATTTTGATGATCGGGAACCTGTTGGTAGAAACTTCTCTGACCTCTGACCGAGCTCGGCTACAAAGAAATGAGAAAGTGAGCGACGCGCGACGCACAGTGGATTCAATCAGTCAGAGAGGTCGGACATACAATTTTTGATTAAAAGGTGCTAGGTCATTTTTCCTAATTTTTTTTTCCTACATCAGGTTTTCCTAATACTTTTTTCCTACTCGGTTTTTGTCCCATTACAGTAAGTCCTACGAGTGAGATGTCCCACTGGTTTTTTTCCTAGGGATGTTTGTCCTAATAATCCAATAATAATTGAAACGTAAACATGAGTAGAGTAGAGGGAAATGTTGCAGAAGGAGTAAAGTCTTCTCAGCGAGCCGAATATGAGCGCGTGAACAGGAGACATCACAAGCTGAGCCTTCTATACCCTCAATATAAGGAGGAGGATGGAGCTCCACTACTTACGGGCATGCGGCCACAACTTTAACTTGTGAGGTACCTAAGTTGTTTTTTTATTTTCTCGCTCCCCTAGTTTTAAAATTGAATTTAGGACAAATGCCCCTAGGAAAAAGCCAGTAGGATATCTCACTCGTAGGACTAACTGTGATGGGACAAAAAACGAGTAGGAAAAAAGTATTAGGAAAAATTGCAGTAGGAAAAAATGTTTTAGGAAAAATGACTTGCCACCGATTAAAATGGCAAATTTTGATGCTCATTTCGTCATATTCTAAGTTTTTGGGAGTGCTACCAGCAGGAAATTTCACGAGAAAACCAATGGAACCACTTTTAAAATCTCAAAGTTTTGCATAAACGGAGTTATAAGCGTTTAAAGTTTCTAAATTTTGTCCGACCTCTCCTATTGACTCGCTCCACTGTGCGACGCTTGTCTCGTGTTCTGCCGTGCGGCCGGAAAAACGCCGCATGTGTCTTCAGGAGTCGCCTGATTTCCCCTCCTCGAACATTGATTTTTCAGGAGAATTATGATATGTTTCCTTGAAATATTTCCACCTACTTTAGATAAAGTTTCAAATAAAATGCTCTGAAAAATCTAGGGGAAAATATCCAAAAGTACCCTTGGAAATTCGTATGTTATATAACGACGGTGAAACTACCAAACCACGTATCTCGTTTGCGGTGTTTAAAAATCTACGCTCACATTTTATTTTTTTGAAGTAGACCAAATCAATATCATTCCTTGAAATTTTCACGGAATTTTCTCCGCACTAAGAGGAAAAATCACAGAAATTTTCAAGACTGGATGTTAAGTAGTTTTTCATTTAAAAAATAAAGTATGACAGGAAGTCTGCGACGTCGCAAACCGAGATACGTGGTTTGGTAGTTTCACCGTCGATAAGGAAATTTGACAAGGCCTGCGCGGCTCATGCGGCAGCGCTCGTCTCAAGATTACTCGGGTCCGAAGCCCTGGCCAAAGATGTCTTTCCCTCTGCTCGGACTCGAACTCCCGGTGGGATTCAAGTGGGAGCACCCTCGCTCGTGGCACCCTCATCGTTGACCGCCGTGGGGTCACGGGTCTTCTCACCCCTGACTTTTAGGGGCGAGTTTCAATAACCTGCTGTAGCCTCAGACGCCACCTGACGTTTCCTGATACGCACCATCGCGTCGCGCGTCGCCCCTTTACACAAACCTTTTATTTCCGGAGTATGAAGTAGTTTTCACTTTAGAGCGTACAAGCATCATCTCTGTGTTTCTGATGACGATGACTTGCATTGCATGGCATGCTCGTGATTGGCTCAATAACTGCTGAAACACAAACTTGTTGAGGACTCGTGCGATTAGCGCAAACGCGCACGCTAATACGTCAATTAGCGTTGAGATGGGTGACGGAATGTTTAGATTACTTAGCCGGCGCGCAGGGCAGCCAGTTATTTGTTGTCCGTAGCCCACTTAACCTTAAAACGTGATACGAAATGCAAATGGACGTCCAATGTGTAACACAATAGGAATGTTCGATACAGTGCTTGCCGAGAACTCATCAATCTTCAATTTTACGTTGCCATGTCGCAAATATTGTCGCACTACAACGACGTGAAATTTTGCCACCAAGATCATTGATGTAAATACACACATTCAACCGCTGAGCTGTCAAATGCTCACTGGCTATTTTTTTAGAATAAAACATCGTGCATGGTCTCTTCCTCAAATCTTGAATTTTTAATTGTTCATGCACGTTTGAAAATTTCTTCCAGGAATGCCACAAACATCAGAAGTTAACCGCACGATCTCGAGAATAAGACTGCACCATAAAAAAGAATCAACTTTAGCCCCTAGCCCTCCCCCCCCCACCCCCAAATTTTAGCGTACCCCAAAATCGTTTGACGTGCATAAGGAGACCACCGATATGGTTTTCTCTGCAAATTTTGAATGAAATCGAACAGATAGATTCTAAGATATGGCTGTACATAGATTTGGAGGACGCCGGACGGAGGACACACATTTTTTCAAGCATGGTTATTTTGACACTTGGGACCTGAAAACGTCTATAAATGATGAAATTTCAACTTTTTTTTCTATTTCTTGGAGGATGACAATACTTCCTCTACCCTAGGAGAGCGAGAAAGTAAAAAGTAAAACTCCTACGCATACGGTGTAAACACGGATAATTTTTTCGACACTTCTACACGATTTCCGTTGATCATACATTTTTCAGTCAGCAAATGACTCATTCATTCTGTCGCGCAGTTAGAGGCGCTGGTGACGCTTCGTCGATTAGTTTTAGAGAAGGTCCATTGCGAGGAACACAATAAATACGCACCCGTGTTGGGCGCCAAAATTTCTCACATTTCTCACTACCTATACTCTCATTGATTTAAGTACTTATTCATTTAATTTATAAAAGTTTCTCCTTCTCTCCTCCCCGCCGTTCATTGGCGTGGATACGGGAAAGAATATATCATACAATTTTCGTCAAAATGTTTTCTAATTTTTGCATTGGATTGGAAAAAATCAGTGGAACTTTAAGTTAGAAATGCCCAAGATTCTCTTTTTAAAAATGCACTTTGCGAGGAGAAATTCAGCAACATTAACATGTTGTTACGTTGTTTCGTGAGGATTACGACAAATGCATCCTATACCTATACTGCCGTGTTAAGGAAAAACGCCGTATGCGGTATGAGCCTCCCGGCGCTGCCAAATTTCCTTGTGCCGCTACCAAGTTAATCACGAATTTTAGGTAAAATTTGTAAATATTTTTCTTCCAATTTTTCAGATAATTTTGTTCGCAATTTCACTTAAAGTTCCTGAAAAATTCAACGGAAAATATCCAAAGCTTTCCTCAAAAATAAACATTTTATGGAAGGAAATTTGGCAACTCTCGAATGTTCATACGGCGTTTTTCTTTAGTATAACAGTATAGCAGTGTAACCCTGTGTATGAGAGTTAAATCATACAAAAAAAAAAAAAAAAAAAAAAATGTTCCAGCCGCGAGAATATCTTTGTCTTTTCCTGGCGAATGGACGATTTTCCTGTCACCGGAAGCCGAGTCCAAGTCGTGAGAGATAAAACCGGGAGGGCACACCGACCGTTTAGATTAATTTGCAGACTCTGCGGGCGCGGGCCCCGGGGCGGAAATTCAAAGGATTCCCGGTTACGTCATCGGAAATGCTCTGGAAAGGGTGGCCAAGAATAGCATCTTCATCAAGTGGCGTAAGTGCCATGACGATTATTTTTCTTCCCTTTTTTGTCCAGTAAAGTGGCAAGTTGTGTCTTCCCCTCTTTGGAGACCATCATGAGATAATCGTTCAATCGAGTCAGTTTTAGCACTGGCTTAATTTGTATACTGCCGTCCTAAGGAAAAATGTCGTAAGAGCTTTCAGACGTTCCAGTATTTCCTTCAATAGAAAAATGATTTACCAGGACAGTTGTGAATTTTTTTTCCAAATTTTCACACAATTTTGCACGGAATATATTTTGAAACCTATGAAAATTCAAGGAAAAATATTCATAACTTCCCTTAATAATAGACATTTTATCGAAGGAAAGTTGGCAACTTTTGAATGCTCATAAGGCGTTTTCCTAAACACATTAGCAGATCCAGCAAATCGGCAACATTGTTTTTCTCCATTTATTCGTAGTATTTCATTCGTAGATCTGATTTGTTTATCTCGCATTTAGTGAACATATTTTTCCACTGCAAAAATGTTGAATATACATTTTCTTCTGGAAGTCCCGTCCCTTTCATCGAATTTGCGGAATTATTGCATATCTACACAATAATTATATCACTCATAAAACTTATTGAATCAACCAGCTCCAAAAATGGAGTAACTCAACTTTATATTCGGTTTGGGTTTGGACTCGGTTCACCTTCTGAGTAGAAGTATACTGCCGTGCTAAGAAAGAACGCCGTATGAACCTCCAGACGTTGCCATATTTCCTTCAAGAAAAACCGAATTTACTGAGAAAATTGTGAATATTTTCCTCAAAATTTTCCGTCAATTTTGTCCACGGTTTTAATCTAAAATATCTGAAAATTTCAAGGAAAAATATGCATAACCTTCCTCAAAAATACATGTTTTATTCGGATCAATTTGCCAACTCTCGAATGTTGATACGGTGTTTTTCCTTAGCACAGCAGTATACCCTGGGACCCAGTCGCGACTGTTTATACCCAGTTTCCTGACGGAAACATAAAACGCCTTCAATCTCTCGTGCGCGCAACCACTCAAGCGTGTATCGCGTGTATTTTTTTTATTCTTACTCTCATTGTCAGCTCATTGTTTCCGTTCGTTTTTAGTCGTTATAAGTTTTGACGCGAGCTCTCTGTTTTACTTTTAGGTTTGGCGCCACTGGTAAAAGCGTGGTATCACCACTGCCAAGTTCAAGGTTTTACACAGGAGGCAGCTCGAGCCTGTTTCATAGGAGCCGTTGTAGCGCGGCGCGACGACGCATCCAATCGTGATAATACTTGCCAACTTGGCTCCGCGCGCAGTGACTCATAATAAAATAAATGTTATCATAACTTCACAAACTTCAGCTATTTATCGTCGGAAAAAAGTCGACGGCTGAAATCTTGAAATGCCATGTCGTATCAGTCAAAATTTGGAGTTTGTTGAGATCGGATTTTGAAATCGAATATTCTTTCGATGTCCAAAGTGAGAACCCACGTTTCTCCATTGCGGTGTTTCAAACTCCGCTTCTTTTTAATTTTTTTGAAACAGGTCAACTACGTAGCTTGAACTTCATACGGAATAAACTACTGGCGGGGGAAAAATTAATGAAGGAAGTTTCCAAAAAATTACGTTAACTACTCAGGTTCAAAATTTTTGGTTAGTTAGGTTCAAGTTTTAAAATCGATTTTTTGAGATGTATGCTATTTTCGGATACCTCTGATCCCATTGTGTGTGCATGTTTCATGAGGAATGTGTACTTCTCGTTTACCAAAAACATGGGAGGAAAAACTTGTTTCTCGTTTTTTCTCCTATGTCTTTGATATCACCATTGTCACGGACTGCCGTTTTAGACATTTTAACGTAGGAACTTCTTGTTTACAACAATTACATACATAGGAGGCAATTTGTAAGCTTCGTACATCCCTTTACAATGTCCCATTCCCTGTAACAATTCTATCACTGTAAAACTCTGCAGTGCAGCTCCTAGTGCCCCCCCCCTCTCTTTCTCTCAGATTCCTTCTCTTGTGCTACGTTGCGTTGGTTCAACGATCATCTCAGCGCTCAACGCTCAGATGATCCTTTCTCCGGGACCCGATCTGGTCGTCTGCGTGGACCAAACTGACGTACTTTCTAGTCCAGTCCCAGTCCGGTTAGAACTTAATCTGCGCGCCGTACTATCCAGTTACGATCGGCCGATATCAGTCCTGTTTCTGGGGGTTCAAAGCCCTCCGGTAGTCGTTGCGGTACTTATGTTGCATCTCATCCAAAAACCGTTATGATAGATAACAGCGTGTAAAAAATTTGGGATTTGAAACAGCTATTTTTAAAGGAGTATGGAAGGAACATCCATTATTATTAATGTTAAAGAGTTATCATGAAAAAAGTGTGTTGGATTCGTCATATTTTAAGATTTCTGTATGGTATAAGATATAGAAAGAAGGACAAAAATGATAGTGTAATAAGATTGGTAATGATTAGTAATTGTATTAGAATGATAAGTGCCAACATTGGAATAAAGTTCGATCGTGTAAGTCGCGCGAGCGTTCAGTGTGTAGCGTACAGTGGCGCTCTTCACAAGTCGTCAACGCTATTTTTTCTCCATTTAGATGTACAATATACATTAAACAATCGATTCTTGATGAGGCAGCCTGTCTCATCTGAAAAAGATATTTTTAAGGAATTTAAATAGCGGAGAAACAGTGTTGCCGGCTCGCAAAATTGCCACTGGTACCACATCCATCGTATTTTTCAATACATACTCGAATACATCCGACGAGAGCAAACACAGATCGATGGCCAAGGTGCCAAGCCAAGTATCTCCATTGCAGAGTTTCCAAATCTCCGCTTCTATTTTATTTTGTCAAAGTGAAACAAGCCAACTTTATAGCTTTCGATTTAAACAGAATATTCTTGTAACATACAGAGAGGGAAACCCACGGAAGTTTTCAGGAAAACGTATACACTAGATTTCAAAAAAAAAAAAAAAAAAGATAAAGTATTCTAGGAAATCTGCAACGTCGCGGATGGAGTTATGAGGTTTTGCACTTGGGTCATTGAGAAGCTGCCCGTCTGGATTTTGCAAGAACAGACTCCGCTAAAATGAGCAACGTCCGGTGTAGTTTTACCATTGCAAAGTCGCCCGCGCCTCCCTGCAAACCCCCCCCCTTCCCCCGCGCCCTTCTGAGGGGGCACCATGCTTCCTTCGGCCGTGGGCGCACTGGACTTGCCCCTTTTTCTGCGCAACCTCCTTGTGCACGGCTGCCTCGTAACGCCAGACTATCGATATCTCCCCATTGATACAATTTTTTAAGAGCAGCCCGAGACAATGGTAACAGAAGAAAAACAAGGGGGAAAACGGGAAACAAGGCTAAAATGCACAATTAATAAAAATCGAGACGTTTTGACTCAAAACTGAGCCATTTTTAGTCGGAAATACAATAAAAATTTAAGCAAAACAAAGACGATGAAAACCTGAGCTCTTGAGCTACATGGTGGTGTCCGGAATTTGAGAATCAATTTGGTCATCACCATGTAGCTCAGATTTTCATCGGTCTTTTTAAATTTTTATTGTATTTCCGACTGCAAATGACTCAGTTTTGAGTCGAAACGTCTCGTTTTTTATTAATTGTGCATTTTAGCCTTGTTCCCCGTTTATCCCCCCATGTTTTTCTACCGCTATCTCCCAATTGGAATCCTTGATAAAGAATCCATTATAAACGTGCTCTTTGCGGACGCACCCTGTTTGTCCATCATTTTCCATTGGTTTAATTGGTAGATCAATCGATCTATCGCAAAGCACGCCACGCCACTGTTTTTTTCCCCTCATGAGGCCTCATTAGGTTTACATCGTGACTGCAGGACACTGCAGGAGATTTAAGGAAGTCTTCGAAGTAACATTATGAAGAGGACAATTTTTGCTAACCTCGAGTACCTTTTGCTAATAACCTTCTGTACTTTAACTTTGGGAACGGATCCATACAAGAGATTACAATAATTTATCACTGCAAAAAGCACAATACGCGAAAGAAAAAATTCTATGATTTTGGAATACCTTGAAGGTAGTTGTAAACCCATACCATAAAATTTAAACAATTCGCAATATATTTACTTTCGATAAATATCAATCATTTTCATAGCCAAGAGGTTTGTGTTTTTCCGAAATCTTTCGAATACTGTGAACAGTATACCCGATTTTGGACTTTTCACTGTAAACAGAAAAGGGAAGTGTTCAGAATTTTACCATGAGGAGATTTACAGCGTTACTTTTCACGGTGATTTAATCAAGGGAATCTCTGGACAAATTACCTCACTGAATCACTGCATTTACACAAATTTGGGATTGATATAAAAATTAGGATCGATTTGCTTTCATTCGTTCCAAATTAAGAATTTTCCATCGACTTCACACACTGACAAGTCTTTCTTCTGTAAAATGCTGCGGCTTCCTTAAACCTTGAACCTTTTTTTTCTTTCCAAAATGCAATAACGAACTTTATTTTTTACCTTAATTTTGGCTAAACTCTCTCAATGTAACACCATCGGCGCAGTAATAGTTACTTTATTCGCTATTTATATGCATCTTATCGGAGGAGGAAGTTGATATTCATTATCTCGCCGACGTTGTTTTTTCTTACCGTGCGTTCAAGTCACCTAACTAGTCTGTTTCTATATATCAATGACTGTTTTATCTGTCGGTCCATAGAGCCATTCAACTCTCTCCAAAGTTGATTTGTATCGATTTTCCTCTCTCCAGATGCTCACAATCAGTTTTTTGAAAAGCTTAAGACTCAGCATACCTCAAATTTTGGCTCGAAAAGAAAGTTTGAAAATCGATCTGTAAAAGATAAATCTGTGAAGAAGAAATGGATCGCATTTAGCAAAAAGGAACCAGCGCGATTACAGTGTTGTAAAAATGTTGCTTCTTCATAATTATCTAAAAAATCTCCCTGAATAGCCCATAGCCTTGGCTTTCCCACCAAACCATTGTTAATTTTAAAGGAAAATAATGGTGTAAATTTCATTACTGTACATATTCTAAGTACTTTTCGAAGAAAAGAAAAAGTTGCACGATTTTAAAAACACTGTAATCGTGCTGGTTCTTTTTTGCTCCAAATGCGATCCACATGATGTAAGGAAATTCGCGTGCACTAAGCCACTTTCAGACCAAACACTTTCTTGTTGCCACCTATACAAATAAGCGTAAAAAAAATCCCAACGAGGCTGCGAGCAGGCCGAGAGACCTTATTCGGTATGAGGCATGGCATCTGTATTAGCTCCATTGTTGCCATGTTGTCGACTGGATGCAACCAGCACGACCATCTTACTCTGTTCAAATGCAAATCCCAAGTGTCAAATCTTCACATGAATCTGGCAAGCATCAACTAGCCAGCTAGTATCAACTGTCAATGAGCTGTTTCGATGAATGGGAAATCTCTAAAGAGCTGCGCTGAATTAGATAATTTAAAACAGGCGATGCCAAATTATAAAATTTGTAATTAATTTAAACATGTTGAAATTGAAGCAAAGAAGATAGACGGACTCAGAATAACCCTGGTAATTTTTACTTTTATATTTCATTTACAAAAACAACAACAGGAGCAAAAACGAACAAAACAAAAAAATGACGATAACCTTCTGTCAGGACTGAGAGTTTACGTAGTGTTGTTTAGCTTAAACCAAAATAGAAAATAACCTTCTTACATTGTGAGTATAGGATTTAAGGTAAAACGAATATAAGTACCAAATTATTGCAAAAAGTATGAAAAAACAGAAGAAAAATTGATAATTTTACTTTGGTTTATCCCCGATCACGTTGATTTTTTAGACATAGACGATAGCTATTTCGATCTGTTTCTTTTTTTGCATGCCTAGATAACTTCTCAATGCAACGTGTAGTCTGAAAACACGTATGATTTGCCGGTAGCTCGCCAAATTCGAAAGGAAATAAGCAACATAGTTCACGCAGCGTTGTGTATCAACAGTCGAGCGTTTATTTTGACGCTAAATTTGTTTACATGGCAGTAGAATAATACGTTTGTTTACACGTGCAAGTACCATCTCGATAGCATAGCCCGAGTTGGAGCTCTTTCTCCGAATCATCAAATGAACAGACAGTCGCAACAGATCAGCACTTCCCATTCCCAAAATCAGCTGTACAGGGACGAGAACCGACAAAATATTCTGATACAAATGTTGGCCTGAGTGTAACTATTTCGGCATTATTCTTCAGACCATCATTCACAATGGACCTGCGAGTTGATTGTTGAAATTGATAGACAAAGCCATAGATATAGTTGGCCTGAATGTAACTATTTCGCATTATTCTTCAGACCATCATTCACAATGGACCTGCGAGTTGATTGTTGAAATTGATAGACAAAGCCATAGATGTATTCTTCAGACCATCATTCACAATGGACCTGCGAGTTGATTGTTGAAATTGATAGACAAAGCCATAGATGTAGATGCATAAGGAGTATGGAGCTATCCAATTGGTTGACATAGATGGTTCTTTTAGACTATGGGGTTAAATTATGAACTAACCATCGGGTCGCCCGTGAGTTGCCGCGTTAGCTGGTCTACTACATACCTTCTTTATCCATTGCAACCACCCGCATCCACCAATAGGATCCCTCCATAACATTTTTATCTTCTTTGTCTATCGCATGTCTATAAATTTCAACAATCAGCCCGCAGGACCAGTAGACAAGGTACGGATTTCAGTACTCTGATGCACATGTTTCTGGACGAAAATTCCACGTAAACCACGGTTCGCGAAACGAAAATTACTGAAATCAACTCTTAACCAGGATATTTACGTTTTCACCTCACTTTTGTTACAGGAAATTTGAATTCCCCCTCACAAGAAAAACAATTTTAACTCAAATCAAATCGCGCACTACATACGACGGTTTTGGCAGGCTCCTAAATCAAGCAATGTCCCCTCCTCGCCCTGTGGTGCTCAAGGTATTGACAACGTGCAACAGCTGAGTCGAAGCATCGAGAATGAAGTTGCCATATTCTGCCGTGCTAAGGAAAAACGCTGTAAGAGCCTTCAGGCGTTTTTTTTTTTTTTCAGAAAAATTTGTGAATATTTTTCCAATTTCACAGATAATTTTGGTTGTAATTTGATATAAAGTGTCTGAAAATTTAATGAAAAATATTCATCATTTTCCTAAAAAATAAACATTTTATCGGAGGAAATTTGGAAACTCTCGAATTTTCTTACGGCGTTCTTCCTTAGCATGGCAGTATTATCGTACCACTGAGACTGTTAGGCTAACGTTTAGTGTGCGATTTTACTCTCGTAGACTTTTGTTTTTGATGAGAAGGTTTAAATTTCCAATTCAAGAAACATATCTTAGTCAAGAGTCTCAGTATTTCTCGTCGCACGAATCGTGTTCTGCGTGAAAGTTTGGTCAAGAGACATGTATCAAGATGCTTTATTTCGTAGCTTTTCCACTGGTCCATCTTCTCTCTCTGTTAGTTGATGTGGAAGCAAGGCTACTTCAATACGATGCAGGTACAAGTGTGAAGCCTATTACGTTGAGGTCACAGTCGTGGCGCTTTACGTGAGACGTGGGGGTATATGCGCCATGCAGTTGGCGTGAGCGTCTTAGCGCCGTTGAAGATGTTATTACTTTCTCGCCAGACCAAGACCACTCACTGACCAGACCAGAGTCCAGGGTGTCGGCCACGGATAGCGCATGCGCAGTCCGATGCGAGACTGGACTGAAGCTGGAGTCTGGACTGGGCGCGCACCAAGTCTACCATGCTCAGGAAGAACGCCGTATGAACATTCAAGAGTTGCCACATTTCCTTCGATAAAATATTTTTGAAGATAGTGATAAATGTTTTTCCTTGAAATTTGCAGAACTTTAGGTGAAATTGCGAACAAAATTATCTGAACAATCGGAATTAATATATTCGAAAGTTTAAAAGGGAATTCAAGTTTCATGAAAGGAAACTTGGCAACGCCTAGCGGTCCATACGGCGTTTTCCCTTAGCATGGCAGAAGTGGACGCAGTGTGACGGAAATAACATAACCCAGGAAATAAGGAAGGAATAAATAAGGAAAGGAGAGAAGGAGAAAGAAAAACGCGTACGTTTGCTCATCGTTCATGACAAAATTGGCTCAGACTGTACATTTGTACAATAGATACTTTAAAGTTTGGAAAATTTTCGAGGGGAGCCCCGCGGACCCCCCTTACACCCCCCCCCCCTCCGGTTCGAAGTGTCTGGATCCGCGGTGACATGTATCGTAGACGCAATATGTATAGCGCTTCCGGTGTGGTGGGTTTGTGCGCGAGGTGTTGCGGGCGTTCGCGGCGCGCGGCGCGCGACGCTACGGCGAGCGTCTTGATGGACGAGTCAAAGAACTAATGACCTAGATCAACTGGGCGCGAGGCGGGGCGGGGCGGGGCGTCTCAGCGACGGGACGCCACGTTTGATAACAAATAGGCCTCGGAGTTGGGATACTCCGGCGCAACACCAAATAAGTCCGCCTTTGCTATACTATGCTCCCGCAGCCCCTCCGACAACAAATTTCGCACAGTCGACAAAATGAAATAAACATCAGTCTGATACCCTTGCAAATGAGAGGAATATCAAATAATCTAGACAGAAATCGAGTTTCATTTACGCAGCACTATACATATTCTATTATATCCTCCGTCTGCTACAAAGCTACGTTGTAGACTTCCTGCCATGCTGTATTCTTCTTTTGCCAAGATAAGATACCAACGGGGGGTCTCTCTTAGTGTAATATCGCTGAAACAATAAGCGGGTTTAAGCATTCTGAATTCTATACTTGTGCCTTTATCAACATTGTACGTGAAACACGATTTGCGCGACAAAAATTAGTGACGTAAACTCCTGGTTGAGATACCTACCGTTTTTCGATGCGTGAATTAAAACCTTCCTCTCATCAAAAATCAAAAGTCTACGTAAGTCAAATTGCGCACCAAACGTTACCGTGACAATCGTACGGCACCCATGCCCTGCTAAAAATTGGCAGTAGAATCTGTGTTCCAAAATACCATAGACCTAAAGCCGGCTGTAAGAATTCCAATAGCTTCTGTAGCCGGCTGTACAATTGCTTTTAGCCTTTTATAGCCGATGGCGACTAAGCAACAGCCAGACGATAAAGTTTATGCTAAACGTTACTAAATACGGACACTAGGACTTAGTTAGTTTTTGGACTACCGCTCTCTTTTAGTGCCGTAGTATCTTGATTTATTTTGCGAGGAATGCTCCGTACTTTTGGAGGATGCCAGTCATTCTTAATATGTTGCAGCGCCTTCAATTTCTTATGATACTGTTCAATACCTCTGGTGTGAAATAGTTGCTTCAGACGCCGTGGCACGCTGCGGCGCGGCGAGCGGGCAGCCAGCGCTGAACGCGCATTGGCGCCTACAAACCTAACAGGGATACTTCACGCATTGCGCAATGCGTGAAGTATCCCTGTTAGGTTTGTAGGCGCCAGTGCGTCGCCGCTCCGCTTTATTTAATCTTGCGGAGTCAGCGTTTTTCAACTCATGATTTAGAAATGTTTGCACACTCTGTACGGATTATTCTCATTTTAATTGATGGAAAAAAAAAGTTTTAAAGGAAAATTTAATGTGTGTTCTGTAAATATTAAGGTAATTCCGTATCAAACTTAATGATTTCCAAAGCACACGAATTTCTACACAATTTCTTTTAGCCTTTTATAGCCAATGGCGATAAAGTGTAAAGCCCGGCGATAGGAACTATAGCCCGACTGTACACTTTTTTATAGCTTCGTATAGCCCGGCTATGTGATTTGCTCCGCTTTCTACAGCCAGCTATATGATTTTCAATAGCCCTCTTTATTCGGCTATAAGAACGCCTATGGTATTTTGAAACGCAGCTCCTATGGCCAATTTTTACCAAGGTGAAAATATGGCAACCTCAATCTCGGTTCTTTGCCTCAGCTGTTGCACATTGTTAACACTTTAAACAACACAAGGCGAGAAAGGGGGCACTATCTGATAAAGAGGCCTGCCGCTGTAGCGCGCGATGTGATTCCAGTAGACAATCGTTTTTCTTGTGAGCGGGGAATCCAAAGTCCTAATCAAATGCCAACTTTAATATCGTTTATACGCGATCGTCAATATCTTAGTAAGAAGTTAATCTCGGTAACTTTCGTTTCGCGAATCGTGTTTTTACGTGAATTGTTGTTGAGGGAACATGTATTAAAATGCTTTCATTCGTACCTTGTCCAGTGGTCCATTGCAATGATTTTAGTGGAGGTATAATTGATTTCAGTCCTGTAGATGCCAGCCCAGTGAGCGGTGGTTCGATGCGCGGCGCACTCGCAAAATACTTATATAGACATTATAGGTAGTACAGATCTCGAGCTTTTTTTCAGCCACGCCGCGCCGCTTTCCGCCCAGCCCAACCCTCGCTACCGTCTCCGATCAGTCCCCGGAGCCCCTCCTTCGGATTGTTCCTTTCCGACGCCTTGCTTGCCGCCCACCGCCCGCACAGCGCCGCACAGTGGGACGATCCACTCGCAAAGGCCACACGCATAAGATTTTAACTAAAACTGCGGATTTTGATGGTTATTTCCTCACGAAATAATATTTAAGGGGCGTATCCCAAAGGAAAGTTTACGATGAAGCAAATGAAACTGCTTTTGAACCTCTTTGTTTCGTATTGACGTAGATGTAAGCTTTTAAAGTTTTCCTTTTCATTAGCGATCTTTTCCATTGATTTGTTCCTCTGTGCGCCGCACTGCAGACCGCACCGCGCGGTTACAGCCATCGTGCAGGAGGCTTCAACCTGGCTAATTTCAGAGTCCCCGTACCTCATTCACTCCATTGCATTTTTCTTTGAGACACAATGCCTCGGTAACTGGAGACATCTTTCCGCAAATCTGTAGCAGGTCGAAAGAAATGCATCATTTCCACGTGGTATCGTATCTACAGGTATTCGTATTGTAGGATGATTGATTCTTAAATCGTATGAGCTGAGAAGAAGAAAAAAACTATTTCGAAATGACAAGTTTTTGCATTTAATATTTATTAATATCAACTAAATCGACCATTTATGGTTTTTACGTCCATCAAGAAGTCACGAACTATTTTTGTTAAATATATATTGAAGGTAACAAGCAATCGCCGGCAAACCGCAATCTATTTATGTTGAATGAAGAAATGTGAAAATTCATAGAAAGTGAAAAGACACGATAAGAAATAGTGATTGTTATGCTTAAATTTCAAGCAGATGTGTCTTTATTTTTTAAAACATGATATCGCTCAGTAGCCCAGGCAATAGAGGATAGAATAGGGGTTTACCTTGCAAAATTTAGGTGAAATCAGGTTATGATCGATTCCTATGTAATTTTTTACGCTGAATCCGAATTTTTGGTTTCCCAACAAATTTTCCTTGTGCTAACTCCGGAAAATCGGAAAAACCGCGAAAAATCACGTTTTTCCGCGGTTTTCCCGAGATATCTCTTTTCCCGTGCGATATATCGAGAAAATGGTTATTTCCAAAAATAAAGCTGATAAAATTTCCTACAAAAATGATCTGAACGTTTTTCTCATACGTCCACTAGGGAGAGAGCTGGAGCCGTGGAAAGCTCTAAAAACTCGTAAAATCGCGATTTTCCACGGTTTTTTCGCCATTTGTGTGCAATAAATTTGTTCTTTCGCAAAATTTCAGGATAGTCTTACCTTAAAAATTAATGATGCTTACTTTTAAGACAAAAATGATGCCAATTTTTTCTTTATAGGTCCATTGGAAGCGGTTTTAAAGCCGTGAAAAGCCATGAAAAGCTCGAAAATCGCGATTTTCCGGCATATTTTCGTAACAAATCCGTTCCTGTCCAAAAAACTCATTTAAAGTGACTTCAAAATTCAATCTTATAAAATTGTCAACATACATACGTAGAATTTGCTCCCATGGCGCGCCCTCGTGCTCTGCGACATCCAAACGCCAGGTGTGCTTATCTACGTAAAGGTTAGTAGACAACGAACGACGTAATGAAATAGTGCAATTTTCAACATACTTAAATGATGTTGAAATTTCCTTGTATATCTGAAGAAACAACGGATATGGATTTGTCGAAAGCGTAAATAATGCAAAAAGTTGAAAAGTTTGAAATTTAAAGAATGTATTGATACAATTTTTCAATTATGCGAAAACAACTATAATAGTATCGTAATAATTAGATAAGAACTATGATAGTAAATATGTTCAATGTCAAGAAGTATAATTCAGATGCATGGTCAGGCACTCTGCTGACTGAATGTCCTGAGGATCTGAAATCAAAATGAAAAGCACGGGTATAATGGCATAACCTAACATATTATTTTCTATCGGTGAAAGAGCTACTAAGTTATAAAATTGGGTCATGGTTTAAAATGGCAAGAGGAACGTAATTGTTGAATTGTTATAGGTGTTATCGGTGTTTTTTTCTTTCTTTTCTGCTATTTGAGAATGTTAATTTGTGCCTACTATAATGTAAATTTTCTCTGCTCAATCAACTCATGGAAAATTTATTGTAAACTTGATGGGAAAATTCTCACCTGCGTTGTCATCATTGCCGTCTTTGCAGTATTTTACGACTTCAGCATGACATCGTCTAAATCGGAGAACAGGAACTTCTGGTATGGATTTATCTTAATTTGAATTGCTCGTTTGAGCTTTTGCAACATCGTTTACTAGAATAAGAGAAACGTATGCCTAGGAAAATCTTTTGGTATTAATCTGAGAGGAGAACAATGAGTAAAGCAACCTGCATTGATACGGTTCGCAGATACAATCGCGATTTTTCGCTTCCTTGGCATTTCAGGATCTTATTTTTGTTGTCAATGAGTATATTTATCCATTGATTGTTGGTTCATAATGACGCTACAATTATTTGGAAATAATGTGACACTTGTGCAATTAATAGAGTAATGTCATGATTGCTGAAATCAAGGATATTAATGTGATCTGCCATAAGGGTAAAATTCTACATCTATCGTACAAGCCTCCCAAAATTATGAGTAGTTCACGGGTGCGTGCCGTGATTACTCTCACTCTTGTTTTCTCAATTACCTAGAGTCGCTTCATTTACATCACTGATAAAACCGAAGTGGAAGAAACCGTGATTTGAATTTCTGCGGTATATGAAGTCAATGAGTACATTTTTTTAAGCATCACTGGCCATTTCTATCAATTCAAATAAAAATAAAAAAAAAAAATTGAGTGAAATTAATGCCACCTGCAAACGTCTCCGAACTTCTTTCATCTCTTCGATCGTCTGCTGTTCTTTCTGTGAACGATTCAGGAGTATATTCCATAAATCATCAGGATCATCTACGATAAGTTCCGCGGATAAGTCCTCATCGAGTGCATTCTCACATGTACCATTAAAATTTTGACACATAATTGTGCAATTTAATCCACCGAAAACATCATCACATTGAATTTTAAATTTTTGAGGTATATTTTTAGCCCCATATTTTTACACAAGATGATTCATTTGTGGCTTAAAAGTGGAAAATCACAATTTTTCGCATTTTTTGAGCTACACATAATTCTCTATGCGGCAATTTTTGACCCATGCTAAAAGCTTTTCACGTCATAAATGTGTTGACAATTTTATAAGATTAAATCTTGAAGTCTCCATTAGCTGAGTTTTTGGCACAAGAACGGATGTGTAACAGAAATATCCACAAATTTAGAAAAATCATTTCAGAAATTGTAGTAGTACATTCTTCAAATTTCAACTTTTTGCATTATTTACGATATGGATTTGTCGAAAGCGTAAATAATGCAGGATTGCACTATTACAACATCATTCCATCCATCCATATCCGTTGTTTCTTCAGATATACAAGGAAATTTCAACATCATTTAAGTATGTTGAAAATTGCACTATTTCATTACGTCGTTCGTTGTCTACTAACCTTTACGTAGATAAGCACACCTGGCGTTTGGATGTCGCAGAGCACGAGGGCGCGCCATGGGAGCAAATTCTACGTATGTATGTTGACAATTTTATAAGATTGAATTTTGAAGTCACTTTAAATGAGTTTTTTGGACAGGAACGGATTTGTTACGAAAATATGCCGGAAAATCGCGATTTTCGAGCTTTTCATGGCTTTTCACGGCTTTAAAACCGCTTCCAATGGACCTATAAAGAAAAAATTGGCATCATTTTTGTCTTAAAAGTAAGCATCATTAATTTTTAAGGTAAGACTATCCTGAAATTTTGCGAAAGAACAAATTTATTGCACACAAATGGCGAAAAACCGTGGAAAATCGCGATTTTACGAGTTTTTAGAGCTTTCCACGGCTCCAGCTCTCTCCCTAGTGGACGTATGAGAAAAACGTTCAGATCATTTTTGTAGGAAATTTTATCAGCTTTATTTTTGGAAATAACCATTTTCTCGATATATCGCACGGGAAAAGAGATATCTCGGGAAAACCGCGGAAAAACGTGATTTTTCGCGGTTTTTCCGATTTTCCGGAGTTAGCACAAGGAAAATTTGTTGGGAAACCAAAAATTCGGATTCAGCGTAAAAAATTACATAGGAATCGATCATAACCTGATTTCACCTAAATTTTGCAAGGTAAAATCCTTTATTGCCTGGACTACAGCATACTCGCAAAAACGTGTGGCTAAATCAATAACTTTTAGTTGGGTTTGGTAAGGATGGGCAACTAAACTAACTGCCTGACAAAGCGGAGAATATCGCTGGGCTTTGAAGGCGTTACAAGTCGAGACGGTGCCCTGTAGATAAGTTCTGTACCAATGAAACTTTTACGACATGGATGATAATTATTGCAATTTGATGAGCTGACACGCATGCCTTTTGCAAATTGCAGACGCTTGTTGACTATCTGCTTTCAAAAAATGAGAAAGAAATTATTTTTTTATATTTTTTCGTCTGAATATTCACTTTTGAGAGCTTGCGGTGTTATGCAGAAATCCGGAATAAAACATCAGAAGTCAAATTACTCTCAAAAATTGACTTAGGAGGCCCAGGAGACTCATCTCTTCCTTCCATCTTGAAGAGAGCCCTTTGGATGTATTCAAGCGTGGAATTAGACTTACTAGAGCAAAATAATGTGTCACGGCCCTTATACTTGTGAAAACCCTCTACGTAAAGCATTTTCTCTTAAGACCTCAATAATATCGTCTACTGAACGCATAAATGTTACGATTATTGATAAAAGATCTTCGGCTTAAATATCTCTCTCTCTCTCTCTCTCTCTCATTTATTTACCACATAAGCGGATCCAAGGGGGCGTAGGGGGCTTACGCCCCCCCTCATTCCCGCGAAAAGAAGGAGAAAGAAAAATAGAAGGAAGAAAGAAGGAAAAACGGAGGAAAAAAAGAAGGAAAAGCGCATATCTTTGGATAATTATTCATGCCGAAATTTGCTTATACTGCATATTAAATACCTCTAAAATTGAAATATTTTCTATAGAAGGCCTTTGCACTCCCCTTACAGCCCCCTCCCTCCCCCCTCGTTAATGGTGTCTGGATCCGCTTATGATTCGCGATTTCAGTGTTGGCAACGGCGCGAAGTCTCATACTGCCGTGCTAGGTAAAAACGCCGTAAGAGCCTTCAGACGTTGCCAAGTTTCCTCCGATAAAAATTGGATTCACTGGGAAAATTGTGAATATTATTTTCCAAAATTTTCAGACAATTTTGTACGTAATTTAATCTAAAATATCTGAGAATTTTAAGGCAAAGTATGAATGAATGTTGTCAAAAATACATGTTTTATCAAGGGAAATTTGGCAACTCTGAAATGCTCATACGGCGTTCTTCCTTAGTACGGCAGCATACATTCCCCGTCGTGCAATTCATCTCGTTGTTGCCAGAAGTCAATATATTTATTTAAATATCATGAGGATGATGGTGAGCTGAGTTACGACGCGACATCCTACTCTTGTTCATAATCATGCCCGCAAATGGGAGTAAAACGTATCAGTTTCCTTTTCAAACCGCCTCCTTTTTTATTCGTCTTCCTTTCTCGGAACCATCCAAAGTAAATAGTTGCACTGCCATAAATTGCCATGTACCGTGCTCACTCCTTTCTCAGGCCTTTCACGCGGAATTTTGCCTTTTGCATCGCGAGAGGTTAACCGGCGAGCTCAACTCGTAACCGGGAAATGCATGCAAATAGATAATAGATGGTGAGACTACTGAACCAATTATCTCGCTTTCCGACGCTCCAAACTTCCTGTCATACTTGAATAAATTTTTCAATAGAGAACTGCTCAACGCCAATCCTTAAAAACCTATTTTCTCTACGATAATTTGAACCGGAGTTATGATTTTTTGAAAATAGGTCAAATTGGACCTATGGCCTATCATAATTCGGCCAAAAATCAAGATATTGATCTGCGATTTGCACCAACATTCTTAGTTTTTTTTATGTTCTTTTCAATAATGTATCACAAGATTGGGGTATCATTTGAAAGAAAAAAGTTAGGGGCACCCCTAGGGTGGACCGTTTTTGAACTTTTTTCGAAATTCCAAGACGGCTAGTGCTAAAAAGTTGTGTTTTGGCATAAAAATAACGCTCAATTTTTTTCAGAATTTTTGGATGATGTCCTGAGCCCGTCCCGACGCCATCTTTGTTGCCAAATTTTCGATTTTTTCGAGAAATTTTAAAGACTCTGTTTAAGGCCCGGGAAACGCGTAGAATTAATCAAATTTCAATTTAAAATACTTTAAATATCATTTCAAGCGATACAGGTCAGGATAGGACACCCCCAACGCGCAGAGAATGCCTTAGGGGACGCAATCATGGACCCCGAAATCCCTTAAAAATGCGCTTAAATACTACCTATATTTTATGTTAATTTTCATTGATTCTATTTTGCTCATACTTTGTGTTATGACTAACAAAACTTATCAGTAGACTATGTCCTACTATTTTACGGCTTACGATGTGGAATTAGGGTGCAAAGGAGTGCTACAGGGATGCCATATCCCTCAGTAATGAAAAAATAACCACCGGGCTAGAATAGGCCTCTGATCCGTGGATATCACTGGAGTAATGTTCCTGTCACCTGAACTGAGTACTTCTTAGTACAGTATGCTCAGACTGATGGTAAGATATAATACAATTGAACACATAAGTAGTTCAATCTGGCAGTAGTGGGTGGCGGTTTCCATGCGCTTCGCGGATCGGAGGGTGGGTCACGGTGCCGGTTTTTTAAGGCGCTGAGCGCAGAAAAATTATTGTATTTGACAGTTTTTCATCAACCTCAAAACAGGTGTGCCGAGATTGAGGAGGCTAATGTATCTCACATTGTGTAAGCAAATAATATACAATAGTTTTTTTAAGTCCTTAAAAACTGTTTTTGACAATTTACACTGTTGCCATAAGCACTCAAATACAGAACAAAAAATACACTAATTTTCTCCCGGGCTCGAGTAAATTTGGCAACAGTGTAAATTGTCAAAAATAGTTCTTAAGGGCTAAAAACATCTATTATTTTCTTACACGTTGTGAGATATATTAGTCTCCTCTACCTTGGAGGACCTCCTTTGAGGTTGATGAAATACTGTCAAATACGATAAGTTTGCTGGGCGCAGCGCCTCAAAACTAACTGTGCCTTGATCCACCCTACCCCGACCCCTGAGTCAAAAATGAAATTTTCTCGTTTAAAATAGGCTACAGGGTGTCTTCCGAAGACATGCCTAGGTTTGGAATAATTTGGACGCATTTTATAGCCGGAAAACGCAGTTCCGCGGATCGACCCATTTTCTTCCCATTTAAACCAATGTGATTTCTTCCGAAATTTTAATACAGCTTTGGGGGAATATATAGACTTCAGATAATATGCTGAGACAACAGAATTATCTTTTGGGGACAAAAAGGAATGAGAAAAAGCCCGGGGAGCAAGGTTTTGAGATGGTCGCCTCAAAACGGAACACCCTCCGAGGGTAGTTAACTTCGTTCCTCTAGGATCCGCGAAACGCATGGAAACCGCCACCCACTGCTGCCAGATTGAACTACTAATGTGTTGAATTGTATTATATCTTACCATCAGTCTGAGCATACTGTACTAAGAAGTACTCAGTTCAGGTGACAGGAACATTACTCCAGTGATATCCACGGATCAGAGGCCTATTCTAGCCCGGTGGTTATTTTTTCATTACTGAGGGATATGGCATCCCTGTAGCACTCCTTTGCACCCTAATTCCACATCGTAAGCCGTAAAATAGTAGGACATAGTCTACTGATAAGTTTTGTTAGTCATAACACAAAGTATGAGCAAAATAGAATCAATGAAAATTAACATAAAATATAGGTAGTATTTAAGCGCATTTTTAAGGGATTTCGGGGTCCATGATTGCGTCCCCTAAGGCATTCTCTGCGCGTTGGGGGTGTCCTATCCTGACCTGTATCGCTTGAAATGATATTTAAAGTATTTTAAATTGAAATTTGATTAATTCTACGCGTTTCCCGGGCCTTAAACAGAGTCTTTAAAATTTCTCGAAAAAATCGAAAATTTGGCAACAAAGATGGCGTCGGGACGGGCTCAGGACATCATCCAAAAATTCTGAAAAAAATTGAGCGTTATTTTTATGCCAAAACACAACTTTTTAGCACTAGCCGTCTTGGAATTTCGAAAAAAGTTCAAAAACGGTCCACCCTAGGCACCCCCCCCCCCCCCCCGAGAGAGGGAAAAACTTTGGATCCCCCTAGAAGATGGCCCCATTTAAGATAGAAACATTCCCAAAGTTTCGTTTCTCTATCTCTAACCGTTCAAGAGTTACCGGGGGGGGGGGGGGGCGGACTTTTGGGACACCCTGTATGTAAGATACTAATAGAAGGTCTCTATTTGTCTATGCTTTTAGGTTTGAAATTTTGCAACGATGCACACGAAAAACGGATAACCGGTTGATTGCTAATTAGACAGACATAACTCATAAAACTCGTATATAATTACTTTTTTACGGCAAAGCGCATCTCTGCCGCTGTAGCAGAGGCAAATTGAACTTGATGAAAATTCGATTCGTCCGCTTGAACCTGCAAGCTGGATGCCGTTAACTTCCTAGGTGACACCCAACTCTTATCTCACCATTCGACTGGCAGAGTTTTCACGTACACCTAGAAACACTGCTATCTAGAAAACATTCTTTTACGGTGGTGCTTTTTTTAAAAGTTTTATTACACAAGTATCGCCATCATACATTTTCTGGTCGATTAAAAGCCAGCGATACTGAGTTAGCGAAGATTTGAACTTCGACCACTGCGCGGCATCGCGTCGCGTAGCTCCAACCACGAGCTTTTGGCCCGTTTTGGCGTTGCGCGCGCCACATCGGACTGACACTTATTTTGGTCATGCGAGCATGGCACTGGGCACTCGACTTATCTTTATTTGTGACCCGTGGCCTCCCACGAGCGTCGCAACTTAAGTCAGAGGAATCAAATCAATCCAGCTCGTAACATTCGAGGCGAGGGATTCAGTGGCGTGGAGTGCTTTGCGGTACGTCGATTCATCCGCCATTTTAACCCACGGAAAAGGATCGATAAACAGGGCGTTTGCAACGAACATCTCAATAATCGATTCTTCACCATAGCCTCAAATGGGGAAGTATCAATAATCGAATGGATCACGCCTCGCCGCTGCGCTGGAGGAATTGATGAAGCATGCGTGTGTGGATTCTCCACCAAGTCTCCCTCAAACTTACCGTCGTTAATGACGTAACTTTGCACGCCTAGGGATTAGGCTTTCTTTTTCTTCCTTTTTTTAAATTTCATAACAGTCATAATAAAAATCCGACCCAGTAACCGATTTTTTATGAGGTTACGAGTAACCAGGAATCCATAATAAAGCTCGTAGTGACGGATTCAGGGGAAGGACAACGGTGATGTGCCCCCCCCCTCCCCCTCCCATCTCGGGCCAAAAAGGGGGGGAACAAACAGAGGAAATCGGAAGAAAGAGGAAAGAGGCCGGGCGAAAGGGGGCGAAGAAGGTCCCCATGCACGAAGTTTTTTCTTCGTGTAGCTGTCACCTCAAGTCACAAGTTCAGTCACGGGCTCATTTGCTGCAGAGCATTTTTCTTATATTTTTCTTTGCGCGAAATGACCAAAAATTGGACGTATATATGCTAAAAGGAACTATGTGCATAGGGTTTGCGTGCAACGTAGTTCCTTTTGGCATAAATACGTCCAATTTTGGCACGTTACAGCCTAAAGATGGTCGAAGGATTGTAGCGTAAGACTCGGAGTTTCGGAAATGGTGAAGGAGGAGGGGATATAATTTGTCGCCAGACGGACATTCGTGATCGTGTTGGCACTTGTGCTCATGAGAGGCGCACATCTTTGTAGTTTTTGTGAGGACATGGACATCAAGTGCCACCCACTGAGACGAGGCCGACGCCCGACGCGACGCCCAAATCCACTCGTCTTCCGACACAGCGTCGCGTCGCGTCGCGTCGCGCGTCGTCATTAAAGGACACCTTCCCTCTCAGGCCTCAACACGCTTGACCACCGCTGGACAACATCTGCACCGAAAAAAAAGGTGCTACATTAACATTGTTAAAGTTTGCTAAAAATACGTCTGGTCTAGTTGTTGCCTCAACGACTGTGGTTGTTACGGTAACACGCTTTCAAAATTCACGTCCCCGAAGTCGTAAAATTCACGTCCCCGAAGGCGTAAAATTAACGTTTCCGAAGGCGTAAAATTTACGTCCCCGGAAGCGTAAAATTCACGTCCCCGAAGGCGTAAAATTCACGTCCCCGAAGGCGTAAAATTCACGTCCCCGAAGGCGTAAAATTTACGTCCCCGGACGCGTAAAATTGACGCCCCCGAAGTCGTAAAATTCACGTCCCCGAAGGCGTAAAATGCACGTCCCCGAAGGCGTAAAATTCACGCCCCCGAAGTCGTAAAATTCACGTCCCTGAAGTCGGAAAATCTACGTCTTTGACGAAGTGAAATTTACGCTTTCAACGACGTAAATGTTCCGACCCTGAGGATTTACAAATTACGACCGGCAGAACGTAAAATCCACATCCTTAAGGGGGTTAATTTCACGTTTCCAGGGACGTAAATTTTACGTCCTCATTAGTCAATGAAACATCTATCAGGTGTGTAAATTAACATCCACTGAAGCTGTAAAAGTAACGCATGCCGTCCTGGCACATTTTTTTAACAACCTCGGGTCGTAAAATCAGCGGTGTCAGTTGTTGGCGTAACACTTCTTTTTTTCGGTGTGACAAAAGAGCCAAAAATAGGGGGAAGGGAGCTTTTGTGCCGGGCATACTTGCATCCCTAAATGCAGGAAGAGCTCTTCCAGCTGTCCTCTAGAGGACATGCTCACGAAATCAAATTTTGCATGAGAGACAAAAACTGTTTAAATGTTTGTGGAGTGGACGAAGTATATTGAAAAAATAGAATTTAGAGATTATTTAGTACCAGAAATAGCCTTAAAACGATGTTGTGACACCTTGATTTCATATAGCATTGTTGGCCATTTCGATTTGATGTTCATGTCCCATGTCCCCAACAGGAGGAGCGACTGCGCCACCCGCACCTCGCACAACAAGCCTATCTACCCCCCACCCCATTCACAAGGACTGGTAGTTCTCCCAACGAGATTTCTAGCCAACGGTTATAAAGGTTTTCAGAAAGGAATGAAGGATCGAGGGGTTTCCCTCTATCGATTTAAAATTCTGGAGGCACTTCAAAAGCCCCCTAGTTTTTGGCGGTATCATCAAACTCATACATGCATGATGACTTTTACAGCGCTCTCTGGCGCTCTGCGATGCCTAACCGCCACAGTCCCTGGTCCTCCCACAACCGTGCAAGGAGTTGGCATTCCCTTATTTTATTTCAAACCCCTTGTCGTCCCATCCTTTCACTGGTGCCTCCTTCGTCTCCTCTCAGGAGGAACCTGATCACTCATCTTCTTTGGCAGCCTCTCTTCTGCCATCCTGTTAACCTGACCGTGCCAGGCAAGCTGTTTGGTCATGACATCGAATACGATGTCATTTTCGACTTCCATGATCTGACGCACTCTAACATTGCGAAGCCGGGATAGTCCTGCCGATCTCTCCTGGGAAGTCCTGCCGATCCATTTCAGAAATCCATCTCCGTTGCTCTTAGCATATCCTGTGTCCGTTTCTTCAGCTACTACAGCTGATGCATTAAACTACTACATACGTGCATACTTTTCACTATCCACTACCCTAGTAAAAGTAAAATCAGCCTGATCAGCCTGACGTGAGGCTGGATCATTTTTACGAGAGTACAGCGTTGTAAATTCTCGTCTTGTTCTCATCAAACCACCGTGCGAAATTCCATGGTTCTGCACGGTATACTTCTTGTATCTTCAACCGGCGCACGGTGGATCGAGTCAATTAGAGAGGTCGGACATAAAATGATGGACTAAACCTGCAAATTTTCATGTTTATTTCTTCACATTTTAATTTCAAGGGGTGCCTCCGGAAGAAAATTGTACGAGGAAACCACTGAAACCACTTCTAGAGCCTCACAGTTTTGTATAAACGGAGTTTTAAGCGTTTAAAGTTTCCAAATTTTGTCCGACCTCTCCTGATGACTCAATCCACCGTGCGTCGTCGGCGATCTCCTTCGGCCAGACGACCGACTTTGCGGTTCATCTGACCGAAGATCAATGCAATTTCGGCTCATCGTCTGGGCAAGAGCAATTCCTGAATTTGTGGATTTTTATGAGCACTGATACTTGGACGAAGCGCGGAACACATCCGAGATCTTGGCTCGACCGATGAGCAACGAAAATACGCTCGAAGCAAGAGCGACAATGAGCTATCAGTTTTCGCTTCGACGGGAACTCCCACGTTTCTGGGAGCCCTCATATTTCGGCCATACCGTGATCGGCGATTACTATGCAGGAATCCGGTGCCGGCGCGCCAACATAACATCATCTTCGTCTGATGCAATGACGTCGCTCTTCGAGTGGTCTCGTCATCACCATGCTCTTGTCCTCCATCATCGCCGTCTCTCGCTTCCTATTTATCAGTGACGAGCTCCATCCTCAATCCACTCCACAAGCAAAACCCGGTGTTGCTGGTACCATCATCAAGCAGCGCACTACGTAGGTACTTCTGGATTTAAAATTCGAGCTTTTTTCCAAAGCCTCAAAATCCCCAGAAATATTAGCTATTTTTGAGATATTTTGGAAAATCGGGGTTTTTCGCTAGTTTGAACGATTATTTGATGAAATTTAGTGCCTTTTTAAATCAAATTCGTCAATCTTTGGTACTTAATCCGTGCATATTTCGGAATTTTTTCTCGAAACTTTTGAAAAATCGGAATTCTTCTCGGAACTTTGGGAAATCGGAATTCGTCCCGGGAACCCCGGAATCTATTGTAAAATAAAATGACAGCACCGACAGGGAAGGAATCAGAAAAAAGTAATACTCACGCAAAAATAAATAGTACGTATTCCTGTCAAACAGAACCATGTGCAGGTGGGAAAGATGCGGGGTGTGCTTGTCCGTGCTCGGGCCATGAGAATGAATGGGGAATATATAGCGCCAGTGACGTAGCCGCCGCCACGGCCGTTCGCGATCGTCTTTAACTCATGAGCCCTGTTCCCAACGCTCTAGACACATGCTCATGACTCATGCACTGTGCACATAGTTCCGGTTGATAGAAAGTAAAATCCCGCTTTTCCAACTCAGCAAACGGAATTGTGAGTCAGCTGAATGCGACACCCATGAGCCATGGGCATGTGTCTAAAGCGTTGTGGACAGGGCTCATGAGTTAGTGGGGCTAGGGAGAAAAGCGGCGGCGGCTACGTCACTAGCGCTGTATGTTTCCCATTCATTCTTATGGCATGAGCACTAACGAGCACACCCCATCTTTCCCACCTGCACATAGTTCTGTTTGATAGGAATACGTACTACAGTAGACTCTAGATTATCCGGATTAATTGGTGCCGGGCCCGATCCGGATGAAAAAGAAATCCGGATAATAATAGTAAACACAAACACCACCAACCAACACCACAGTATTCTTATTATGTATACATCATGTACATACCAACACGAGTTTAAAAGGGTAACGCCAAACTGAACGACTCAATGGTGATTGTGAATGGTAGCCGACAACGATAAATTACAATACAACGATTAAAGCGCGCAATGCGTGAAGTATTCATGCAGTCTAGTAGGCGCTAATGCGTTCCACGCCGACCTCACTGTTTGGCGCAATGCGTGGAGTATTCCTTCAGCCTTGCAGGCGCCAATATGCCTTGCGACCGTTTCTCCGCGGATCCACGGATCTCACTTATCGGAATGCGTACGTAGTCACATGGTTGCAAAATCGATCCGGAGAATCCAGAGTCCGGATAATACGAAGCCGGATAATCCAGAGTCTACTGTATTTATTTTTGCGTGGGTATTACTGTTTTCTGATTCCTCTATCCCGTCAGTGCTGTCATTTTATTTTACAATACATTCCAGGGTTTTCGGGATTAATTCCGATTTTTCAAAAGTTTCGAGAAAAAATTCCGAAATACGGACGGATTTAGTACCAAAGATTGACGAATTTGATTAAAAAAGGCATTAAATTTCATCAAATAATCGTTCAAACTAGCGAAAAACCCCGATTTTCCAAAATATTTCAAAAATAGCTGAAATTTCTGCGGATTTTGAGGCTTCGGAAAAAAGCTCGAATTATTTGAAAAGGTCCGAAATTCGGAATAATTCCGGAAAATGGCAACACTGATCCCTAATCTTTCTTCAATAATCGCATCTTCATTTTGTGTACTATCATGGGTATAAAAGCTTTGCTTTATTCAATGCTGCAGGTGCCATCAACTCATATCACTCATATGCTCACGCATTATCCCTTGGACACTTAGCGTCCTCAAGCATCTAACCCAGACACAAAATTATTCTTTGATTTTATTAATTACATATATTTCTATAAAATTATTTCTCGACCCTTATCGAGTTAAATCATTGCCTTCATTGGCATGCGACTTTCCTCCTTTAAAACTTTGAAAACGTCGAGGAAGCCAAAACAACTTGGCAACATCCGCAACAAGGAGGGGACAGGCGAAGGGAAGGGAGGCTAAACTCGATGTCTGCATTTCTCCTCATTATTATGGTACTTTGAATTCTTTATTTCCATGACCGGAGCTATTCCAGAGAAGCATGGGACGATAAGCGATGAAGGTGCACGGGCTCCCGATGTAATAATTAAAATGCTTTGCGAACTAGAATAAATCATGGGAAAACGGGCGCACTGTGTGAAGCTTTCGCGCCCGCAGTAAAACCAGGGCATGCCTAGACAACCTAAACAAAGGAGAGTATTGCCATGTCTGTGCCGTTCTCTGATTGGTTCATCAGTTTAGGCTTCCCACGGAGCTATTTTGGCCCAATCTAAACAATTTCAATCGAGAGGAATCCGTTTAAGGGGTGAGGAATGAATAATAATCACACTAGAGGTAAAATTTTTGGCAAAAATATCCATCGCAGTTTGAGCAAACCTGAATGTAGAACTTGGTCATAAGAAAATGTCCACCACTTTCAGAAATCGGTTGCCATCTTCTGTGGCGAGGCGTGAATGATCCATGATGGATATTTCTCCATTTGAAGCTATGGTATAGAATGGATTTTTCAGGTGTGCGCTGCCAACACCCTGCTTATCAATCCTTCTCCATAAGCTTGAATGGCAGATCAATCGATGTACCGCAAAGCACATCGCGCCTTTGGTCATCTCGTTTCTTGACATTGGGCCAAATTAGGAGCGGAGGGAATACCATGAAAGCCTAAAACTCACGGAACAATTACAGATCGGCACGCTTTTTCTGTAGTAAAATGATCGAGATGGTAATTCTCTCCCGTACAGGGGTACTCTTGGCAATCGCGGTCCCACGTGATATTCTTCCTTGAAATTTTCAGGTATGTTTCATGACATTAGGAGCAAAATTGTCTGACAATTTCCAAGAAACATGTTTACAATTTTCCCCAAAAATTCGTTTTTTATCGAAGGAAATGTGGCAACGTCTTAAGGAGGGCTCATACGACGTTCTTCCTTAGGAGGGGAGCTTGGCCCCTCAACTGGTAGGGCAATCGAGAGTCGAACTCATGACTTCTGGCCCTCGAGGCAACTCCAATTGCGGATGCAGAGTGTTGAGCATAGACGGTCTTCAGGTGGCAGACCTTAAATGGGCTTAACATTCTGCACTTGAGCGGGCAACCTCCGTCTTTGCGGCGGGAGGAGAGGGGAGTGGAGGTAATGAACTTGGAATGCAACTCGCTTCTGAAATAGGACTTTTTCTACGGTGCGCAGAGCGGGACTCGTGCATCCGCAGTATTCCGCAGATCGGCACATCCGCGGGTATCGCTAACCCAGTTAACTCAAATATCACACTAATCAATATTTTAATATCAAGCTCACTTAATGAATATACAATTCTGCCGTGCTAAGGAAGAACGCCGTATGAACACTCGAGAGTTGCCAAATTTCCCTTGATAAAACATGTATTTTTGAAAACATTCTTGTATATTTTCCTTGAAAAGTTCAGATATTTTGGATTAAATTGCGTACAAAATTATCTGAAAATTTTAGAAAGTAACATCCGCAATTTTCCCAGTAAATTTGGTTTTAATTGGAGGAAACTTGGCAACGTCTGAAGCCTCATACGGCGTTCTTCCTTAGCACGGCAGAATTGAGGGGCTTTGAGGACACAGGCGTATGAGTGCAGTTGTTCCTATTTCGAGAAATACGTGTTTCGAGTCATGAAATTACATTGATCCTTACGGCGGTAAAAAGATTCAAACTGACTTTTTGATGCTTAAAATTTGGAACTTGGGAACGAATTTTTCACAGAGTGTGCATTGAGATTAGTTTCACATGAAATCATTAATATCTCGATTTTTTCAAAAATTGCACTTGTGCGTCTTGTCCTCCGAGACCCTCAATTATAAACCTGTTCCTAAAGAAGATCAGCGTGGAAGTCATTTTTCTCTCTTTTTTCTTATCTTTTTCTTCATGTACGTCGACGGGTACGGAAATGCATATCTCGATAGCGGTTCAAAACCTTCACTCACTTGCTTTTTATAGCAAAGGAAAATGGACCAAACTATTGCTTGACATTTTTACAGAATATTCTTCACACAGAGGAGAAAAATCAAGAATGTCATCAAAAAATGTTTAGTTAGACTGATGGAACTAAAAAATGAGCGATCCTTTGAGCAGATAAGCGAAAAAACAAATAAATAAGTTGCGAGGTGGTAAAATACGCACTATTTAACATTTTCTATGTAAAAATTGAAGTATGACGGTGGATCTTGCAGAGGACAACGGGGCAGGAGAGCTGAATATTTACACTCTCACTCTGAATAACTATTGATCTATCATATCGTTATGATATTTTCATCGAAAGTCGATAGTTATTCATTGATTGCACATTGGCGACTCGCAGGAAACTAGCCGAGCCGCATAGCAGTTTTACTGGTTCAATGTGCTCCTCGGCCCGTTCGCCGCCTCCCCCCCCCACCCCCTCACGGCTCGTATGAACCATCGCACACGTGAACAAACAGCCAGATCCTTACACAAAAACGAGAAAGGTCCTCGGCGAGGAGTATTACAGATACACATTTTTAAGAGCAGCCCAAGACAAGGAGGAAAAACGGGAAACAAGGCTAAAAATACACAATTAATAAAACCCGAGACGTTCCGACTCAAAACTGAGCCATTTTCAGTCGGAAACAATAAAAATTTCAAAGAAAAAACGATAGAAAACCTGAGTCCTATACATGCTGGTGGCCAGGATCTGAGAAAATGAGCTATACCGAGAAAAGGCTGAGGAGTATTACTTGTTCAAGATGTAAGGACTACTTTGCTTGAGGGCGTAAAGCGCTTTTTTCCCATGCATGATCTTTGCCCGAAATTACTACGTGGAGGAGCCGTTTTCATCCCATGAACTCGCAAATCCGTCCGTATGGACCTGGTTCCCATCCTACAGATCAAGAGAACTGTGCGCTGAAATTGCTCGCTCTGTTGCGACACTGATTATTCTATTATGCTATCGGAATCCGTGCAACGCCCACCAAAGGGGAGAGCGACATCAACACCCCCCCCCCCCCCTCCCAACCACCATTCCATCACAATACTATCCCTCAATTCGCATAATGAACACATGCAGTTAGCGGCAAAGTGGAACTTCAGAAAATCCCAAATACTCGGCCGGGGCCCGACCCCCGGAGATTTGCGTTGCAGTAGAGTGACGTGCTTTGCGATATATCGATTGATATGCCATTTACATCTATGGAAAAGGATCGATGAACAGGGTGCTCGTTGCGAACACCTTAACAATCGATTCTTTGCCATAGCTTCAAATGGGGAAATATCGATAATCGATCATTCACGCCACGCCACTATTGCGTTACTGCCAGTCTCATGAGCATCATCGAGGGTTTGAAAAAATGAAATTCATCCCCCCCTCCCCCCCCCAAAAAAAAAATTGAAAGCATTATGGCATGATTAAGAGGGTTAAACAATTTGACTAAATTTTCCGATAATGAACTAATATGTTTTGGGCTCTCGTCATATCCAAGTGACGCGGAAGAAGTATTATCCCAGTCGTTCTTTCAAAAAAAAAAGATAATAATAATTTTAGTAACACGATTTTCAGTTTATGATTCATTTCCTCATTTTCTATTACCCTCTCTTGAATTAAATTATCCCAGAATATCCCGTATAACTTCCTCTAGGCTCTTCAGCTGTCGGAGAAAAAACATCACAAATGAAATATGACGTAATATGAACCAATCGAGATGCCTCTCCGAAAGATAAACTCTGCATCTAAATAATATGCAAGTTTAAAACAATGCCAGGATATTTGAAGTTAGGTTCGGACCCAACATGCACTTTGAACTCCGCGGTTGGGCGGTTTGCTTACGCTAGGTTTTGCAGGCGAAATTTGAGATCTGCCCACGGCTTTCGCGGCACGGTACGGATGCAAGCAGTATTTTCCTTGAGCGTGGCGTCTACTTCGGTCAACTTTTTTGACGCTCCTGTCGCACAGATTTGTAAAGCGATATTATAACAAACTGAGATGCTTTCCGAGAGACACTGCACTTGAATAATGCACTTAGCGTTAAACAATAGCAGAATTTATGAAGTCGAGTTTGGACATATCATTTAGCATTTTAACTCCACGGTTGGCCGGGTTCGTTGTGTATGCTTGAGGAGAATACTGATCGCACCTGCGGGCCGATTATTGAAATTGATAGACAAAGCTATAGACAAGAAGACACAAGGGTTATGGAGTAATCCTATTGGTATAAGCGGAATGGACATAAGAGGTACGTAATAGACTAACTAGCGACAACCCACGAGAAACCCGACAGTTAGTCCATAATTTTCTCCCTTTGTCTATGGGAACCACAGATTTTAACCAATAGGATCGCTCTCTATTTCCTTTTTGTCTATCACTTTCTCTATCGATTTCAATAATCAGCCAGCTGTGCCCTATCGCGAGAGCCGTTTATAGCCAGCGTGTGTAGGCCGTGGAAAGATCTCAGCTTTCGCCTGCAAAATCTTGCGTATGCAACCCAGACCAACGCGGAGTTAAAATAGTTGCATGGTCGGTTCGAACCCAACTTCGTATATTCCAATGTTCTTTGCGTTCTATGAGTTGAAACAACGCTCCATTAGGTATCTATGATGTCTAAAAAAAGGCTCAGATTTCATCGGAATGCTAAGAATAAACATTCTTAGTTTATTAGCTTGAGTCTCAAACTGAGGTATAATAGAAATCAAGCTGCGCTCTGAATCGTAAAAAATTAAAAAAGTTTCTCTGGTTTCTCTGTGCTGCGGAAATTGACCGTATTTGTCTGGCGCTTGCATGCCTTTCCTTGTATTTTTGCGTGCTCACCTGTCAACAATAAATTGTGCAAATTTAATGTACCTACCGCAATTCTCTGTGCTTTAATTAAAAATTAAAAAAGGACTTCGTAGAGCACAAATCAAGGATTGAATACTTCCATTACTAGTTAATGTCAAACAATTTTTGTGATAATTGGAAGATTTGGAATCTTTCTTTTCACCCTTTTGAAATTTGAGGGTCCCAAAGTGTCATCCATGCGTCCAGTCCAAAAAACACTCAAGCATTCAGTTGAACAACATAGCCGACCCGATTAAAATTGAACAAGTGTTTCAGCTTTCCTATTCCGAACATAGAATGCGAGCATCGAGAATTTAATTACCTAATTTGCCTATGCAATTTGCACGTCAAGTGCTTTATTGCAAACTATTCGCACACCATCAATGTTGCCGCACTTTGAAATTAAATGCATCGATTACATTATTTCAATGTTGAAAACGGGATGATATGCCCACCATACGTCCCGAATGCGTGATGGCGCATGTGCCGACAATTAAAAGCTCGAACTGGTGGTGAAAGTCAGCATGTTAATTACTTTCTCCTGAATCATACTAATTAGACACAATGCCAACGATGAGCACATTTGTCGGATGATCACATAAAAACTCGCCTATTACATCCGATGCCATGATCAGTGTAAATTTAACGGTTTGTGCGGCAGCTCTGTTTGAAGGAGGCTCGTCGATGAGAAAAAAGCTCTCGTTTCTTCTCGCCGCGCCGCGCCGCGCCGCGCCGTATTATTACCGCACAACGCGTGATCCGTAAGTTACGCCTTCCAATTAATTGATAGGTGACACATCCGACAGCTAAACTTAAACTCCAGGTCTTGCGAGTTGCCAGAGAGGAAGATGATCAGATGACGGACATTTTTTTTAAAAGAGGATGCACTCGCTTGCTATTTTCCGGAAAATTTTACTCACTCCTTTTCCGGCCTCGCTGATTTTTGTCGTCCAAGAGAGGCGCGGATCCCGCATTAAAGCTCCACTATAAAAAGTCAAAAAAATTCTTCACAGATTATGGCGCCACAAAATATCATTTTTTCCTCGAGTCCCAAAACTCGGTCGGCTAATACTATCTCCTAAAATTTTCGGGGGGGGGGGGGGGGGATCAACAATAGATAGGACGTTTGATAGCAAATTTGAAAAAGCACGGCTTGAAAAGCTTTGTATCTGCTGTTGATTTATCCAACACATATAAAAGGAAGATCAACAACGTAAAACATCGCCCTGCAGTATTTCGAGAACGATTCGACCGGTGGCGTGGCTTGCTGCGATACATCGATTGATCTTCCATTTAAACCTATGGAAAAGGATCGATAAACAGGGTGTTCGCGACGAACACCTTAATAATCGATCTGTTACCATAGCTTCAAATGGGGAAACATCGATAATCGATCATCCGCGCCTCGCTACTGGATTCGAAAATTGATCGATCGCTTCAATTTTTAACCACTGAATTTTAAGATATATTTGTTTCTAAATCTCTAATATTCACATCACCCTGTCATACGTAAAATAAAGGCACATAAGAGTTGATCGATAAGTACTTTGAAATAACTCCAACGGCATATCCCGAGTGAATTTCGCAATCCAAAGGCAAATTATTTTGAAAAATGGCTTACGATCATTCAGGAACGTGGTGCGAATTCATCTTAATAATATACGCAATTGAGAATTTGCAGGTGTCTGAGGACACGAGGACACCCTTAATTCATGAATTGAACAATTTTTGGAGAAGGTATGATAAAATTATCTAATGTGCTAAAATACATGTGTTTAAATGGGAAATACCGTCAGATAACGTCACTCTAAGCGGTGAATTTTCTCACTTTTAAAACTAATTTTATACTATTTTCGGTAACACAAAAAATTTTAAAAAATACTGCAAACTCAGGTCTTTAAGCACTTTCAGATGAAGCAATAAAAAATTGCATGCAAATTCTCCATTTGTAAGTGCCGAGGTTTTAGAGGGAAATCTTCCACTTTTCTCTAATAATACCAAGAAGTGGAGGAGTTTTGATTCTTAAAGTTTTACATCTATGTACTTAAAAAAAAGTATCATCAGACGAGGCAAGCTGCATACTGAATTAATGTGGAGAAAATCTGAATCTCTCATCTCTTCAGGGGCATATTATAAAAAGAGAAATGAAATGATAACGACCATCGACATTTAAACTACGAATTTAATGAAAATCTACCACGAGAAAAAAGTGTTGTACAATTAATCCATGAGTAGAGCAGGTTTGGAGCAGCCAGCAAAATCTAAAGGAAGTGGAATTTCGGGTCGTAACGGGTCGAGTTTTAAAATATACAGGGTGAGCGAAAAGTCCCCGACCCCCCCTCTAACTTTTGAACGAATTGAGCTAGGGAAATGAAACTTTGGGAATGTTCTTATCTCAAAGGGAACCATCTTTTGGGGGGTCAAAATTTTGGTCCCCCCCTCAGGGGGGGACAGGGGCCCCCCAACTTTTTTTTTTCAAATAGCAACCCCTATCTTGTGATACCTCATTCGAAAGAACATAAAAAACTAAGAATTTTGGCGCAAACCGCAGATCAATATCTCAATTTTTGACCGACTTATGATAGGTCAAAGGTCAAATTTGACCTATTTTCAAAAAATCATAACTCCGGTTCAAATTATCGTAAAGACAAAAATAAAACGGGAAAATTTACCAAATTGTGTTCGCTTTTACGTAAAAATTGCAGAAATCACTTCGATTTAATTTTAAGGGGGGGCTCGGACCCCCAAATACGTCAATTCAAAGGTCATTCAATTTTCCTGCGAAATAAGCCAATTTCCTCTGGATTTGCCTCCACATTATCTCAGTAAGGTCAAAATCAGTTCAACATTACGTTGGCAAGTCCCCAAATTTCGGGAAAAGTTAAAAAAACGAAATTTAAGGTAATTAAGTTTGACCGTTTAAATATCATTTTTTTTTAACTTTTCCCGAAATTTGGGGACTTGCCAACGTAATGTTGAACTGATTTTGACCTTACTGAGATAATGTGGAGGCAAATCCAGGGGAAATTGGCTTATTTCGCGGGAAAATTGAATGACCTTTGAATTGACGTATTTGGGGGTCCGAGCCCCCCCTTAAAATTAAATGGAAGTGATTTTTGCAATTTTTACTTAAAAGCGGACACAATTTGGTAAATTTTCCCGTTTTATTTTTTTCTTTACGATAATTTGAATCGGAGTTATGATTTTTTGAAAATAGGTCAAATTTGACCTTTGACTTATCATAACTCGGTCAAAAATTAAGATATTCATTTGCGGTTTGCGCCAAAATTCTTAGTTTTTTATGTTCTTTCGAATGAGGTATCACAAGATAGGGGTTGCTATTTGAAAAAAAAAAGTTGGGGGGCCCCCGTCCCCCCCTGAGGGGGGACCAAAATTTTGACCCCCCCAAAAGATGGTTCCCTTTGAGATAAGAACATTCCCAAAGTTTCATTTCCCTAGCTCAATTCGTTCAAAAGTTAGAGGGGGGGGTCGGGGACTTTTCGCTCACCCTGTATACTAACTTCGTATTCTTCGGACAATGCAAATTATTTTGCTTCACATATTGTCGTTTCCCTTACGAAAGAGCGTAACTTCATTTCAATGTTGCCTAATTTTGCCTCGCAAATTGCATTTTTACAAAAAGAATGTTGAGCATTCACTGACAAAAAAAAGAATCTTTTTGCCGCCAAGAAATATTTTTTCTTCAAGAATCAAGACTTTTGCTGCTTAATGTAAACTACTTTTTTTGCTTTACCCAGGCATTATTTTTCTTGTATCAAGAGAAATTCAGCTGAAATCAAGATAAAAATAATTCTTGGCAACAAATTCAAGAATCATCATGCTTGAGCCAAGCACCTTTTTTTCAGCGATTCTTACCTAAAAATTTCACTGATATTTCTTTTGATCTCTGGCAAAAATCAGAAAATTTTGGATAAAAATTGCATAAGTATTTTTGTGAAAAATTGAGTTGTATGGGTAAATTTGGCAACCTAAGAACGGAGCTACGTTCTTTTGTTGGGAAGGCGACGATCCGGCCCTCAAAGTCTCTGAAGAGCTTGAGGTCATTTTGCGAATTCTTTCGATCGGAACCCTAATTGTTCCTTCATCGGAACGTGCGTGAGCACATATTGAGTGATGGCAACAAGGATGTTGTCAGACCACCTGTAAAGACGCTCATTCCACATAAAGAAGGAATATTTGAATAATATCTCTCCGTCTCACGACCTCTCCGATCGGGAGCGGAAGCCCTGTAATTAATGAACATGTGTTGTGCCGTGTTGTCATTCATACTTACACCACCCGTGCCAGGTTTTTTTCTCGGTAGTTGAAGTCAAGGACCGCGGGCTTGAATTGGACGTATTTCTGTCAAACGGAGCTATGTGCAAGTGTGCATAATGACGTGAACCCTGTTATGCATATATTCTTATGGGTCCCAGGGCTCATGTCTTAATGCACATAGTTCCATAGTTGCATTGGGAATCGACCCCAAGGATTCCAAATTTCATGGTCCCGAAGCTCCTCCCCCCTCCCCCCCCCCGTACTCCGTGGATGATAAGGGGTATCACTATCTTAAAAGTCGGAGTTCCCGACCTACTTGAATTCAATTACATTTAAAATTGAAAAGTACGGAAAATGTCACTTGAAATGACTCATACAAACCCGAATTCGGCGCACTTTAAGACATAAGTCGTCATTTTCCGAACGAAGGAACCAGTGGCGTGGCGTACCTGTCGAGGGATCCAAGGATCGAGGGATCCAGGGATCCAAGGATCGAGGGACCCAGGGATCGAGGGATCCAGGGATCCAAGGATCGAGGGATCCAGGGATCCAGGGATCCAAGGATCGAGGGATCCAGGGATTCAAGGATCGAGGGATCCAGGGATCCAGGGATCCAAAGATCGAGGGATCCAAGGATCGAGGGATCCAAGGATCGAGGGATCCAAGGATCGAGGGATCCAAGGATCGAGGGATGCATGGAAGTCAAAGGGCTTGTAATTCAAATTTCTTAAAGTTTCTACTTCATAATATGACCATGAGTTAGATGATATTAATATCCAAGGATCGAGACGCCGCCCCGATCGTCATTCGTAGTCGCCGCTGACGTCACTGGCGCTTTATGTTTCCCATTCATTCTTATGGCTCGAGCACCAACGAGCACACCCCATCTTTCCCTCTCCACGTAGTTCTGTTTGATAGAGATACGTCCATTTCCAAAATAGGAATAGAGCCGGGATCATCCTCTATCGATGGCAGCAAAAGTCATAGAAATCGACTCAGTAGAACGGCAGAACGAAGAGCGACAAGAAATGAAAATGAAGAGCGGCAGAGAGCTCACAGCAATGGTCATGATGCGGCAACACTGGGCGTAACCCGAAAATTTTATTAGGAGGAAGCCGGGAAACCGGGGAAAAGGAAAAACACACGCGATCGGGAATAAATTTGCAAGGTGACGTTTGATGACGTCGATTTTTCGGCGGCCGTGGAGCGATTCCCGCGAGATGCTCCAATTCGGACGTTGCCGTTCGCCGTTCGCCGTTCGCGATGCGCCTTCTGTCAAGTGACACATTCTCCACCATGTCGCAGTCCACGTAAGGGGCGACCATACCCTAACCAACTCCCGTAAAATGGACGCCCCTCCCTGGTTTTTTCTCTTGGGACTTGTCCAATTAGGATTCGCCACTACAAAACACCATGAAAGCCGGTAAGTCCTTACATCATGTTTACGACGAAAGGAAGAGTTTTAAATAGCGCATTAACGATTTATTCAAACAAACGAGAGAAATGGACCAGTGGTGTGGTGTGCTTTGCGATATATATTGATTGTTATGCCATTTAAACCTATGGAAAAGGATCGATAAACAGGCGGTGTTCGCAGCGATGACCTTAATAATCGATTCTTTACCCTAGGTTTGAATGGCATAACAATCGATACCCCGCAATTCACGCCATGCCACTGAATGAACCTGTAATATCGATAATTTTATGTATAGGTCACATTAGTATCCCACAGTCAAAAGGTACCCGACTCCTTTTTAGTCATTTCCAAGTATTAGGGGATAACTGCGCATCGGTACCATGGACTCCAATGTATAAATCGCCATTTTTGAAACACCGTATCTCATAACTGGCGTTAGATAAGGCTACCAGATGTTTCACACGCACCGAGTTCCCAGAGCATATCTGCACATCTCGTGATAAAAATATGATAAATTTAAAATTTTATGCGACATCCGTCAACGTGAGACTCCTCTTTAGTGCAGAATTTGACATGAATGAGGTCAGGAAAACTAACATAACGGGCGGAAAACAGAAGAAAACGGCAGATTTGAACGAACTTGGGCGCATGGCTTAAAGTCATTTTATCTCCTAATTGTTCTTAAGCTTTTCAAACTAATACCATTTAAAAAAAATTGGATGAACACAATTACTTTCCTCTCCCCCTCTTTGTTTAATTAGTGTTTACCTCGACTGTTTCTGCCTTGAGGCAGATTGAAGCGGGAAATTATGCTTAATTAATTCTCAAACGAAACTTCCCAGTTTTCTGCTAATTTTGCAATGTCTGCGTAGGTGAGTTATCAATGAATGTTCATTTATCTCGCATTATTCGTTCAACCTACAGTTCTGTTAATTTTAAGTTTCATTACTGCACACACATTTCCCGGGACGCCACGTCGCACGCATTGGGCGGACAGACTACATTTTTTAAAGTGCTTTTTTTTACCAAAGGCGCCTTAAAATGCCTAGAAAATATGAAAGTTGGATTTTTTTTAATTTTTTTTTTTCATTACAATACTTCCTTTAACCGCAAGGCGACCGAGCAAGTGAAAATGGCTAAACATAACAGACAGAACGTACGATGTTACACTCCACATCGTAACCGTATGCGTGGATTGGTATTTGGACGTATTTCTATCAAACGGAACTATGTGCATTATGACGTGAGCCCTGTTATGCGTGTATTCTTATGGGTCTCAGGGCTCATGTCTTAATACACATAGTTCCGTGCGGCAGAAATACGTCCAATTATGAAGTTGTTAGAGGAAAGGAAATCAAGCTGACTGAAATAATATAGCTTCGAGGCTGGAGGGAAAGAGTGGCGGATACGATTCAATCGCTGTATACATCTAAAAATCTGACCGTGCGAGTCTAGTATGTTGGTGAGGTTGCAATGTAGACGGAGGGAAGATAAATATCGATAGACATTGTAAAAGATACACGTCCTTTAATCGCGATATTTTAAAATTCCCATTTTTTGTGTATTTCCTTCCACAGAATATTTTGCATAGGATTTTGAAAAAAAAAAAAAGGAAAAGAAAAAAAACAAACAAACAGTTAACGTAACAGTTGATGATATTTATTGAAGTAGTTAGTAGAAAAAGTAGTCAAAACCAAGACACTTGAGGCCACAAAACCCTTGCATCTATCGTAACGGACAAATTATTGCTGAGACTCTTGAGGATTCAATTAATAGGTGCGCAATTGTGTCCCTGCCTTATTTGTAATTTTCAAAAGAAGGCCTGAATTGCTGAGTTTGACTATCTATGTATTTGTTTTTTGATTCGACAGGGGGCGAATCAGGCACAACATGGAGGGGTGTCATATTCCTGTGGATCGCAATTCGTCAGCTACCGATATTCTTTCCTATTTAACGCACCCTTGTCGCTACAACCCTCGGCAAAGCCCACCTGAGGAAACACCCATAGCTGTTGACACTAGGATGCACATATACTACCTGGAATCAGAGCCCACCTATAACCTGGTATTTGTTTCTAACAATTCTAACCAAAAAACATGATACTTAATGGTAAATTAAATGAATACAAGAGGGGTAAACTAGATAATGAGACGAGCCTGATTATTACAGGGGTAAAAAAATTCCCACATCGTCGAATATACAAAAAAGAAAGAAGAGGAAAAAAGTAGACATTTAAAAAGCACCATCAGGGGTTGAGAGGATTTTGCCTGAAGTTGCTCGATATAAAAACTCTGAATACGTCCGTCTCGTGAACTTTTCATCAGAAGAGGATTTTTGTTTTCTTTCAATGGAAAGAGTTGTTCCTCTCCACTCTCCAGCCTCTAGATTTCTGTTAAATGAGGGAAACTATTGCATGATTTCAGCAACACCTGAAAACGCTAACCACGTTTTGGATTTATACTCTTCATTGATAGTAATCACCCCGTACATGTCTATGCATTGATTTTAAAAGTGAAATGCAATTGATATGCAATGTTGCCGAGCTCGAGGCACATGATCAAAAAAAAGGACGGAAACGAATAATCATCCCGCTTTTGGTGCTTCTCATGCAAAAGCCCTCTTCAAGAAACTAACCCTCTCTGCTGAAAATGGTTTCATTTACGGCACCAGATATTGAGGCTGCACCATTAAGACTAAAATTCAATTTACATCAACAACTCCCCCCCCCCCCCCGGTGAGCTCCTTAAATTATTGATTTATTTGATGCAACGCATTCTCTGTTTTCAGCAATTTAAAGCTCAAATGCTTTTGCAGTTAAAGTGGAAAGATCGAAGACTGTCTTACAAGATGATCGATCCTGCTTTAAAGGAGATTCATACTTCTCATAGAGTCGTGCCTAAAATTTGGACGCCTTACGTGTACCTCACCAATGAAAAAAACTCACTCATCCTTCGATCATCTCATAAAGACGTCCTTGTGTCTTTCTTGCCGGATGGAGAGGTACTGTATACCACGAGGTAATGTCTACATGTTTAAAAATAGAAGCGGTTCTTGTGACCAGTGAGATCTGAATATCTATCAGGCTGATTTTTATATTTTTTTTTCGAGTGCGTTGATGCGTCTAAGGATTTGCCAATCTCCATCAGATTCGAGCTTTCGAAAAGGCTCGATTTTTTTTCTTGTTGAAGAGGTTTTATTTACGTATAGGCGCTACACTCCAATTTTCTCTTTATTGTTTTGTGCGGTCATTCTCTTACAGCTCCCGTCGAAGTCGTAAAAATGTCTCGGGTCACCTTCCGAAATATTGAAGCCTCATAAAATCCTAGCACTTGCGGCTTCAATACGTAGTCAACAATCTCAACCGATCCAGTTTTTCAGTGAAGGATTCCTCAGGCATGGCCATAGCACATTGTTTGAAAACACAAATACCTAAATGAGGAAAAACTTGAGAAGAAGTGCACTATACCTTGGATTATCCGAACTAATGTGGCGGTCGGCCGGTTCGGATATTTAAAATTTCGGATAATCCGGAGGCCATTAATATTCATTAATTTTATGCATTGCATTGCATATTGCCTACATTTATGCATGGAGCATTTTGTTGATTGTTTAAAATCAGCATAAATCGACTGAATGCAGGGCCGGATTTACCAATAAGCTACATAGGCTATAGCCTAGGGCGCAACATTTTCAGGGGCGCAACATTTTTGAAAATTCATTAAAAAACGTGACTTATTAAAAAATGTCTACCTTGTGGTTGACAAAGGTGTTTTTTTAAAGGTGAATTTGAACATTTTTCGGACACCTAACATCCTCCTTCTGATTTGGAGGGGAGGGGCGTCTGGAGGGGACTCCCCCCCCCCCCCCACGAGAGCGCCTACTCTCAGGGGCGCCACCCTAGGTTTAGCCTAGTGCGCTAAAAATGTAAATCCGGCCCTGACTGAATGTTGTAAAACTATTACAATTTAATGGTAAAAAAATTACAATTTTATTGAAATTTTTGTTAATTGCAATTTAACTTCAATACAAGTGAAGAGTTGAAAGGGGTAATGAAAATGATCTTGTTCTGACGGCTAAGAGAAAGTGCAAAAAACGCGTAAAAAATTAGTCCACCCAAAAATCGGTTCGGATAAACCAGGGTTCGGATAATCCGAGGTTAGCTGCATTCACTTGATTTTTTTCAACGCCTTCCCCAAGATTTAATGCGAGAATTTCAAGCCGGATCCCAGTGATTAGTCGAAAAAATTGGACTTAGAAAAAAATTTACAAACGAGAAGAGGTGACAAAATCTCTCAGTTCCCGAGAGTATAGTAATTTCTAATTTTTTCGTCTTCCGGTGATACAAGAGACAGCAGCTTTAAGTAGTCGAGTTAAGAGAGAAACCAAACACGAAATTTGGCTTGGATTGGAACTGCGCGGCGCAGAGAGCAATGATGACGAGGACTTGAGATGAAAAGGAGAAGTCCATGTCGCGGCAGTTGGCATGCAACACATATAAGCGCCTACAAGACTGCATGAATACTTCACGCAATGCGTCAAACACAGCGCGTTCAGCAGCGGTTGGCTGTGCGGCGTGAAACTCATAGCGCCTACAAGACTACACGAATACTTCACGCATTGCGCTGAACACGGTGCGGTCAGCGCGGCGCGGTGCGCAGAAGTTAAAATTATTAAACCACATTTATGTTTGTTCTTTCATAAATTTGTCGTTCATTTCTTGGAAGGCCTTCTCCACCCAGAAATAGGTTTACGGAACTTCACTTTCGCGCAAAGTTCCGTGAACTTTTGCTAGTTGACAGGGCTCTCGCAAAGAATATGTCCAACACGAGTAAACGCGTCTTATGCACCCCTCCTCCTATGGCATGTTCACTTGATGGTTTTTATTGAGTCCGATCTTAAATCCTAGTCCGACTTCTCCCTGTGTGTCAGAGAAGGAGAGGTAGAAGGATATATATATTAATCATTAGCAATAGCGAAGGAGAGGTAGAATAATATATACATAAAGTAATATATCAGGGGTTCACTTGTGTACCCCTGAGTGTAAAATCTTTGTCTATCACTTTTCCTATATCAATTTCAAAACTCACGCCGCTGAAAGCTCATTTAAGGGTGAAATCCTTACCCAATTAGCCCTAGCTTTTAAATGAGCTTTCCAGCTGAAATAAGCATGTAAAATGGGCTAGTTTTTGACGTTGATAGACAATAGACATACATTCCACACATTCTGGGGTACTCAAAACTCGGAGCCTGCTCGCGAGTGAAGGTGTCAAAGATTTCAGTTTATAATGTGCATACGGCTGAGTGATTTCTGATATTGATAGACATAAATGCATATTCATTTTAAAATGTAAGCGATGAAAAGTCTTCAAGATTTCACTGAGGATATTATTTCTTCCCCTTGTTGGCTGTATGCACGTGCATTTTAATGAGTGCGGGTGACCCAGTGACTCAGTGTATCCTGTTCGTCGTTGCTCTACCAGTGACTCAGTGTATCCTGTGCGTCGTTGCTCTCCCAGTGACTCAGTGTATCCTATGCGTCGTTTCTCTCCCGAAACCACTGTTCATCACGCAAATGGACGCATTTATGCTAAAAGGAACTATGTGCATAGGGCTTGCGTGCAACATAGTTCCTTTTAGCATAAATAGTCCAAATAAGGGCACTCCTTCGGAAGTTGCATCATATATGAAAATGTTAGGTACTTGTTACAGGAGTCGCAGGTCAATAATCTGGCTCGGCGCTTGGCTCTATATACGACGCGACGGAACAAGCGTCTCGGCGACAGAGAGACGCGACGCGCGGCGCGTCCAAGTAATAAACCAAACCCTTGCCACGGTTGCAAAATCCTTGGGAAACTCCCTTCATATTTCACTCTTACCCAGAAAAAATCAGGTTCAGACACACCAGTCTACCATCTTTCCTATAGGATGTGAAATGTACATCTGGAAGTCGACGCTTGAATTCGCCTGATGATGACTTATACATGCCCGAAGGTTTGAGCAATGGAGAATTTGCATAATTTTTATTGCTTCATCTGAAAAAGCTTAAAGATCTGATTTCACAGCATTTTTCATTATTTTTTTTCTGATTTGGGAAACAGTATTAAAATAGATTTAAAAGTGAGAAAATGCACCGCCTAGTGACATCATCTGGCGGCATTTCCGATTTAAACACATGTATTATAGCAGATTAGATCATTTTGTCACATCTTCTCCAATAATTGCTTAATTCATGAACCAAGGGTATCCTATTGTTCAGTCCTCCTATTAGTTTCCACTTAAACACGGAATTCATCAAATTTCAGACACCTGCAAATTCTCTATTGGTTTGCAATCATAGCCTGATGTATAAAACCTGGCCCAGCGAAGTGCTCTCATTCCTTTTAGCTTTTCGAAAAATTGTTGGAAAATGTGACTTCACGTAACGCAGCCCTGCACACCTCCTCCTCTCCGTATCAACGCACCCGATAACGCAAGCTCAGATTCTTTCCTCCTTAGAGCGTTAAGTAGTTAATGATACTTCCACTTTTTATTAAACCCTTACTGACCGAATGGCGCTCCTCTGCTCACTTGACAGAAAATTCTGCAAGTGATTTTCTTCATTTGGCTCTCTCTCTCTCTGCGAAATAAAGGGCCATTTTTCTCGGCAATCACCATTATTGGCTAAATCGGAAATGCCGACCTCTAAAAGAGATTGGCATTGTAGAAAGCAAATTTCTAGGCCTTTGAGGCAGTGGCGTGGCGTGGCGTGCTTTGCGATATATCGATTGATCTGTCATTTAAACCTATGGAAAAGGATCGATAGATAGGGCGTTCGCAACGAACCGAACACCCTAACAATCGATTCTTTACCATAGCTTCAAATGGAGAAATATCGATAATCGCAGGCCTCGCCACTGCTTTGAGGTAATTCGTTAAGGTTTCTTACGTGGTAGAAGTAGTATGCGAAATATTGAATCAAATACGTCAAAAATCTCGGCAGATTTTGAATTTTCAAACAAAAAGAGGACGATAGTCCCTGTCAGCCTAAAAAATGAATCTGAACGAAAAAATTAGCAAAATTTAGATAAATGAAAGCAGAATTCGATTTCGAAACAAATCTCGCATTCGATACATCTATCGATTTCTGTACGGAATGCGAGAATTTTTCTAGACAGGATTCTGCTTTCATTTCTCTAAATTTTGCCAATTTCTTGGTTTAGTTTGATTCTTTATAGGGGCTATCATCCTTTTTTTTGGCTAAAAATTCAAAATCTGCCGAGATTTTTCAATATTTCGCATACTACCTCTAACACGCCGCAGAAACCGTGATGAATCACCTTGATGCCGTTTCTGGAGCTGGGCACGCATTCTCGATTAAAGAGAAAAATGGTCTAAAAATCTGAGGAAGGGCGTGAGTCACTTGAGGCACTGCACTGCATTACAAGACATGGTCGCATACAAAACGCAGCAAATGCGCCCGGCATGCCATCCATGCTCCCGCAATCCTCTCATGTCCTGGACGCCGGCCAATACACGCTCTCAGTCGTCACGTCACCACAGAGATTCTTCACTTAATCCTATTGGATCCAAACAATGACGATGACGTAACCTTTTTCAATGCAACCAATGAGCATATATCGATATATATCATTTTTTTGCGACATAACGCTAATAGCTACTGTGCTCTTGCATTGTCTTTGTTTTGTGGTGTCATTTGGTCGGGGCAGGGGGCGGAAATACCCCCCCCCTCCGCGTTTCAGAAGGCCTAGATAAGTGAGAAAAATTGATGGAATTGCTGAAAACTTGATTTTTTTTCTTTACTTAGGTATCATGTTAGGGGTTATGTCAGGTCACTCCCCCCCCCCAAGATATTGGTGAAATGACGTTACTGTTCGTGTTACAGATTGAAGTCAACGATTTTCTGTTGGGCCCAGCTTGGGAAATTCCCGTTCGATCACCAAAGGTGTCAGCTCATCCTCGACAGCTGTAAGTGCCTCGCATCCCTCAAAATCACCCCCGACGGCTCAAAAATGTCTAGCTCCTTTCGCAAAACAAACTCAGTCTTTCAGCGGGTCAGTTTTCCCGAAAAATTGATCCGCAAATTAAATGATAAGATCCATCCAAACAACGAGTTACCACGTCAAATATTAACGGAGATGTCGACCTCCAAAAAACACAGCGTATGAGGTCATCCACTATGGATTATCGGTTTTTCACGTTGCTTTACGTAGAAATGTGTATCACTGATTGGTGAAACCCCAAAGTAAGAGAGATCATACGAGGGCAAGCAAGAATTTCTCAACCGAGGAAATGAGAGATCTCATGGTTCAATATACAGCGTGATAAACCCATTAAAGTAATATGAAATCATAAAATTGTAGAGATAATCTACTAAACCTCTTGATCATAGAGTTGCTTTATTTTCAGGGAGATACAGCAGCGAAAACTTGATTCTCCGTTGGGAGCTCAACGAGTCTGCAATCATCCCAGAGGACGTTCGCTACCTTGGTGATTACAAATTGATATCCATGACCCCAAAAAATGGTCTCATTCCAACCCTATCGAAAAAATCTACCGCTTACTCCCCCAAGGGTAGGTAAGATTCCAAAAAAAATCATTTTTCCCCCAATAACATACATAATTTTCTGCAGCATTTTTCATAAACTGAGAGAAAAAATTCTTTTAAGCTGTGCTACTAAAAGCAAGCGCAGAAATGACGGGTTAGAGTGTCCGGCACCAAGTCGGCAGTCACAAGTGGCAGGGGGTTACGGAAGACCTTTGGCTTGAAAATGGAAATTGTCTCAAACGACGCAAGATCATTTGCTTACCTTTGCTCAGCCGTTAGTTTTCGTTGTTCAACCCACCCCCCCCCCCCCCCCAATGAAGAGCCACATCCGCATGGCGTCGTTTGACACCAATTTCAACTCAATCGGACGAAACCCACTTCGTGATGCCCCAACTTTCGTCCCACTTAGATGTGCCCCAAAATGCGGCTCTTCGTTGGGGGGGGGGGGGGGGGGGTGAGCAACGAAAACTAAGGGCTGAGCAAAGGTAAGCAAATGATCCTGCGTCGTTTGAGACCATTTTTATTTTCAGGTCAATCGGACAAAGTGGGGGTGCTAGGGTTAAAGACCTCCCTGAAAACTCAAGTTAAATTGTTGATGGGTACATGACATGCCTGAGCAAAAAAAATGAAAGGGATTTTTGAGGTGAGCAAAGATGAGCAAAAGAGAAAATTGAAAATTTTAAAAGTCGGGGTCTAACTTCACAGACATCCGAATCAGTGAAATGGGCAAGCAGTCCGCGGACTGACCGGTCAAAAGTCTGAAAATAACGTAAAGGGGGGGAAAATGTGCGTGATTCCTTTTCAAAAATTGAAGGCGCTCCCACTTTTCTCACTGAGGATGGGATTTTGATTAAGGCTAGTTTCACTTGAAATCATGAATACCTCAATTTTTACAAAAAATACACTTATGCACTTGTCCTCCGAGCCCCTCAAATCTAATTGCAGCCCTCCTTGGATGATGTTTAGAGACTACAATGCTGTCGTGCAACGCAAAAACGCCGTAAATGCCATTTTAACGTTTGTGGGAACAACGTATCATAGCAGAAAAACTTGTGTACTTTGGGACAATGTTTTTACAGAATTCTTTCTCTAATACTATTATAAATTTAACATGAAAATTTGAGATGCTTAAGTAAGACAGCTTTTATTTTATAAAGTGTTAAGTTCCAAAAAACGCGGGAGAATCTCGATGGATTTACGGCGTTCTTGCTTTGGACGGGAGAATGAACAGGAGTTGTTTTGGTTGAAGAGTACAGGTACACCTGCGTAACACTGACATTCCTGCTGGCACGAAACTATCAATACTATGTGATGCACTACTACTTGCCAAGCACGCTCCTCGTTATTCTGTCTTGGGTGACGTTTTTCCTCGAGCCCGAAGCGTTGCCCGCTCGAGTAACTATTGGTACGTTCCTTCCTTTTAACCGCTTCAACTTCCTCCAAACGAAAATCCACCTATTTTTACTCATGGTGCATCATTCCTCAACAAAGGATTTCCATGAAAAATCAGTGCATTTACCTGTTACACAAATCCAGTGGCGTGGCATGCTTTGCGATACACCGATTGATCTGCCATTTAAACCTATGGTAAAGAATCGATAAACAGGATGTTCGTAACCTCGATAATCGTAACGATCACCTTAATAATCGATTCTTTAGCATAGCTTCAAATGGAAAAATATCGATAATCGATTGTTCACGCCACGCACAAATCGTCGTTTCCCCAAAGAAGAGCCGTAATCATTCCAAGGTTGCAAAATTGACTCAAACAATTCAATTTCTAATAGGAATGTACATGCGCAATTTTCCTCCAAGATTCTCCTGATTTTACATGAAATCAGAAAAAAAAATCATTGAAATTTTCAATTAAAAATTCCCAAGATTTTCCTGGTAAAAATTTAGTTTGCCAGGGGAAATTTGGCAACACTGAAATGCAGTTACGTTCTTTCGTAAGGGGATGACGATAGGTCCAGCTGAGTTTGTTCCCATCTGCATCTGTATACCTCGTATGTGTATCACCAAATATTGAAATGTTTACAATAATGTGTAGCTATTATAGTTTTATCTTTTTATTTTATTATTTTTTTATATTTAACATATCAACAAATCCATCAAATTTCGCCGTTCATAGGCCGCATTGGAGTCCAGAATAATAAGAGCGAGATTATATCAGGTGGACTAAAGAATAGAAACGTGGCCTTTTGCTCTTTGCCCCTCTGCTAAAGCTCGCTAGGAATTTTTGAACGTGGGCCAATTTTTTCCTAGCGCTCGCTACAGGCCCGCCACAAGGGGGGGGAGATACTGGGTCCCTGGTACCGGGCCCGGCTCCGGAGGGGCCCGTGTTACCCGTGAAAAACCACTACGAATTCACATGCAACCCTTGTTTCGTAAGAAAAAGTGAAAAATTTACCCCAAAATTTCCGCAAAAGGTGAATCGATTTTCAGAAACACGCTGGGGCACTGTAGAATTCTTCTTAAATTTTCAAAGAAGTATACTTTCTAGAAAATCTCTATCTATTTTCAAGATTTTCAGTACAGAGGGATATTTTTAGTAACTGCGTTTCATTTTTCCGTCGTCAGATGCCAAGAGTCTCCAGTCTGGGCATCCTCGACTTCAATGGCTCATGGCTCAACTCCCTTGCCATAGACAAACGAAGGGGGAGTCCAGGGGGGCCTGGCCCTCTTAGAACTGAAAATAGTATCATATGCCCCCCCCCCCCAGAAAAAAATAAAAATTTTCCAGATGTTTTGAATGCAACAATTCGCAAGTATTTTGTGGTGACAGTAGAAAAAAAAATTATTCCGCAGAAATTGATGGAAAAATTCTGTATGGAAGCTGCAAAATGCGTCCGATTAGTATTATAAATTCTAAAATTTCTCGGGGGATGCCCCTCGGACCCCCCCCCCCTCCGCGCTTGGTGCCCGGGTCTTAAAACTCGTACCAGGGCCCGAGATGGGATGTGGCGGGCCTGGCTCGCCAATACGATGAATTTCATTTGAATGGGTTGTTTTCAAAGGGAACAGGTCCATTTCTTGTGGGTCTTAGTTAGCATGTCCTTTTATACAAAGCAAGGCTCTTGCAAAAATGAACTTGTTCCCCTTTGGAAGCAACCGATTCATTTGGTTTCGTATGTAATTTAGAGAACATAAGTTGCGTGAGATATAACCATGAATTGGACTACATTTTGCAATTTGGAACTATAAATTCTAGCCCGGTTTAAAAACAACGTATGTGCCATTAGTTTCCCCATACACTTAAGTGTTTTTCCAGAAGAGCCAGAATTTATAGTTCCAAATTGCAAAATGCAGTCCAATTAATTGTCGCCCTCTTTACATGGACCCATTAGGGTGGCCCAATTATACACAGCAAAATTTTATTTTGCCAATTTTTTTGGTCTTACCCCCTAGAACTGTTCCATTTGATCAAAAAACACTCTCTGCCAAGTTTCAGCCAAATCGGATAATATTAACCCGTGCCGACAGAGCCATCTTTTTTATATGGGATTTTACATTGAAAAACACTTTTTTTCCAGAAAAATCCATTTTTCGAAAAATGTGTAATTTCTAGAAAAAATCTGAGGTCATATTCGGCTTCAACAGGAAAAATTGAGTGGGAAAACATGTATTGGACACTTCAAAAAAACTTTTTACCCCTCGTTATAGCGGCGAAACAACTGAAACATCTAGAAACGCTAAAAAAGGGTAAAATGACGGTGATAAATCCCAAATAATTACGTACGTCTGCATCCGAAAACGAAGCTCATCATATGGTAGGTGTTTCTAGTGTACTTTTTTACGCTGAGTCCGAAAATGCTATCCATTTTTCTCTATTCCATCAGGATTTTCCGGAAAATCGATTTTCTTGTATAAAAAGAGGGTTTTCCGGGGAAAACTCAATTTTCAGGATATAAACCTCAACATGTGACGGATGTTTTTTATGTGTTTTTAACGCTGAGTCCGGAAATGATGTCAAAGTTGCTCCATTACATCGGGCTTTTCCGGAAAATCGATTGTACCGAGTTTTCCCTGGAAAATTACCTTTTTTACGGGAAAAATTTAGTTCCTCAGAACTCTTAGTGGAATAGAGGGAAACGGTTATGATTTTCGAATTCACCGTTAAACAACACACCAAAACATCTATTACAAGTCGATCGTTCATTTCCTAAAAATTAAGTTTTCCCGGAAAACCTCTGTTTCTACAGAAAATCGATTTTCCGGAAAAGCCCGATGTATGGAGCAACTTTGACATCATTTCCGGACTCAGCGTTAAAAAACACATAAAAACATCCGTCACATGTTGAGGTTTATTTCCTGAAAATTGAGTTTTCCCCGGAAAACCCTCTTTTTATACAAGAAAATCGATTTTCCGGAAAATCCTGATGGAATAGAGAAAAATGGATAGCATTTTCGGATTCAGCGTAAAAACGTACATATGAAACACCTACCATATGTTGAGCTTCGTTTTCGGATGCAGACGTACGTAATTATTTGGGATTTATCACCGTCGTTTTACCCTTTTTTAGCGTTTTCTATTTGTTTCAGTTGTTTCGCCGCTATAACGAGGGGTAAAAATTTTTTTTGAAGTGTCCAATACATGTTTTCCCACTCAATTTTTCCTGCTGAAGCCGAATATGACCTCAGATTTTTTCTAGAAATTACACATTTTTCGAAAAATGGATTTTTCTGGAAAAAAGTGTTTTTCAATGTAAAATCCCATATAAAAAAGATGGCTCTGTCGGCACGGGTTAATATTATCCGATTTGGCTGAAACTTGGCAGAGAGTGTTTTTTGTTCAAATGGAACAGTTTCTAGGGGGTAAGACCAAAAAAATTCCGACATCGCCAAATTTGGGCCACCCTAATGACCCATCCCTACGGCCTGCATTAATAGCAGGGAACTACAACTGTTAAGATGTAAGAATATCAGAGTTGGTAAATGAATTGAGGGGCTATAAAGGAGTTGGTTAAGCTAATTTGATTTAGAAGTAATCAGGTCCCATGCTTAAATCAGAATATATGTACAATCGCCCTGGTAAAAATCGGCAGTAGAATGTGTGTTCCAAAATACTATAGACCTAAAGCCGGCTGTAAGATTTCCAATAGCTTCGATAGCCGGCTACATAATTTCTTATAGCCTTTTATAGCCGATGGCGACTAAGCAACAGCCAGACGATAAAGTTTATGCTAAACGTTACTAAATACGGATACTAGGACCTAGTGAGTTCTGTGACTACCGCTCTCTTTTTGTACCGTAGTATCTTTATTTATTTTGCGAGGAAAGCTCCGTATTCTCAAAGGATACCTGTCATTCTTGATACGTTGGAGCGCCTTCAATTTCGTATTATGCTGTACAACATCTCTGTTGCGAAATAGTTGCTTGAAGCCCCGCGGCGGCGAGCTAGTGCGACCAGCGCGACACGCCCAGTAGCGCCTACAAACCTAACAGGGATACTTCACGCATTGCGCAATGCGTGAAGTATCCCTGTTAGGTTTGTAGGCGCCAATGCGTCGCCGCTCCGCTTTGTGTTAGGCTCTAATATTTATTCTCGCGGAGTCAGCGTTTTTCAATTTCAACTCATGATTTTGAAATGTTTGCACACTCTGTGTGGACTATTCTCATTTTAATTGATGAAAAAAAATATGTTTCAAAAGAAAATAAAATGTGTGTTTTGTAAATTCGCGGAAGCCATTTTGAAAAACTCTGTGTAGCTCTTTGAAAACATGTATTAAAAATAAAACACAAAAAAGGTGCATAACGTTGCAATCAGAGATGAATATACGCTTTCTTTTGGGTGCACCCGTCGGATTTTGAATCCATTCATCGCTTAAAAAACTTGAACACAGTCGTTCTACAATTTTTACGTGTAGTTTGTTTTTTTCAGTGGTTGACGGCCGCGTAGCAGCCACAGGCTCCTAATTCACTTTTTAAATGTCTATGAAAGCTCTCTGGGCCATTCGTGCTACGAGGGCTATCCATCATCGAAGAGAGCTATGCCTATAAGTGAGGAGAGAATGAAATCTTCCATGATGTAGTTATCTACCACATACTACCAAGGTTGCCAGATTAATGTTTCCTCGTTGATTATTAAATATTCGCGCAAAATGTGAGTTTGCGGTATCCGAAAAATTCGCGCAATCCTACGCATCTCCAAAAAGGTGAAGAAGGGGGCATTCGCGCATTCCTATCGCAGCCGTATTTTTTCGATGTGCCCAGGGGCGGAATATGGGCGCTTGATATTGTTAAGACACATTGTTCTAGTCTTAAACAGACCCTCCTGAGATAATTTCAATTGGACGTATTTCTACCAAACAGACCTATGTGAAAGTGAGAAATATGGGGTGTGCTCGTTCGTTCTCTGGCCGTAAGAGTGAATGAGAATAATAAAGCGCCAGTGACGTCATCGGAGGAGGACGCCGCGTCACGTTCCTCGTGGTTGCGGTAGTCGTGGTCATTAACTCATGAGCCCTGTCCACAACGCTCTCTTGCCATGCCCGCGGCTCATGAGTTCCGCATTCAGTTGGCACATAGGTCTCTTTGATAGAATGTAAAATCCCGCTTTTCCAATTCTTCAAAAGGAATCACGCCCACTTTAACATTGCTTCTTATGCAGCTTCCAAGAGCACACCCCATATTTCTCACCTCCACCTAGGTCTGTTTGGTAGAAATATGTCCAATTATCTTTGCCATTGCGTCTGATGGAAAATCAAAGTTGCTCCCTATGATTAGAGTCCTTACGGTAGTTAGGGTACAATTTTTGGCTTCTCTCTCTGTTTTAGGTATCAGCACGATGCTGACCCTATTAGCCCTCAGCGCGGAGGTCGGGAGCTCCCTACCAAATGTGTCGTACATCCGTTCGAATGATGTCTGGTTTGTCGCCTGCACTGCGTTCATCATGCTCTCCCTCATTGAACTAGCTTTCATCAACTCACTGTGGAGGAAGAAGTAAGAATCCCTCATTTTTTAGTTTGCAACACTCAACTAACCCTCATGAGATCAGTTGCAAAATGGAGGGAACCAAGGGTGTCACTCCCCTAGATGACGTCATAAACCGAATTTTTCAAAGCGCGCTGTCTCGGTTACTATTGAACATGGGAAGTTGCCGTTTGGACAGATCTTGTAATTTTTAACTAATCTACAAGAAACAAGCGTCAATTCCGAGTATGTGATCAGCGCAACTGACTCATTGTCCATGAGGAAATGTTGAATCTCCGCAAGTAAAAGTTTCCTCCTGTCGCCAAAAAGTTAAAATGAGGGTTTCAGATTGTGGTAAAGCGAGGAGTAATCATGAAAAAACTTGATTGTGTATCTAGAAAGACTGAGCATATTGGAGAAATACATCACCAAATTACTTTAAATATCCCTAACACGTATGTATTTTTATCTCTTCAGTTTACTCCCGGTTTTTTTGAAGAAACCCACCTCAAAATATATAATCAAGTCGTCACTATCACCGAAACGGGCCCACAGAAGACGATCTTTATCTGTGCCGAGCTCGCCAGAAATTCGACGAGGCAGTACCCTGAGTAGTCTCAATCAGTTTACAGTTAAAGTGAGTATTTGAATAACTTGTAGCGATATTCCGTTCTCTCGAGTTCGCGAGCAATTCAACTTGAAATGTCTTCGTATATGATTCGGCTGTTTACGCAAAAGCGACCTATTTGGGTTTTGAATTGACATTTCTTTTGAAATTAAGAGAATTAGTGCGAGGCTATTTGCTTTTCTTTCACTTTCCTGGGCAAAACTCTAATTGAACTGCATTTTACAAGGATGAGCTAATATTTCTAACTAATTTTAGAGACAACGAGTATGCTATAAAATGTCTCTTGCATATGTGCTTTTATCGATGAACCAATAATTGCAATTTTTTCTTCAGAAAATATTCCTATTATTTAATGAGCCTTAGGACAGAAGCATATCGACGGTGAAACTACCAAACCACGTATCTCGGTTTGCGACGTCGCAGACTTCCTGTCATACTTTATTTTTTAAATGAAAAACTACTTAACATCCAGTCTTGAAAATTTCTGTGATTTTTCCTCTTTGTGCGGAGAAAATTTCGTGAAAATTTCAAGGAATGATATTGATTTGGTCTACTTCAAAAAAATAAAATGTGAGCGTAGATTTTTAAACACCGCAAACGAGATACGTGGTTTGGTAGTTTCACCGTCGATATTCATTTTTACGGAGCTTAGAAATCGACAAAAACTTGCCAAGTTTTAACATCGGCCAATTAATTTATTAAAGTAGGTATTCTGTGATAAATTGTAAATAGCAATTCTGAATATCTGATAATAAAGACGGTAAACATTATAAAAGTTAGTTGTAAATAGTTGAACTAATCAGGTTTGAGTAATGCACGCTTTGTCAGAAAGATTTTTCGGATAGGAAACACTCATTTGTAAGTTACGACAGATAAACTGTCTTCATTTAGAAAGCTATGCAATTCGCATTTGAGATGTCTCATAAGTTGCATCAGCCGAATAAGAAGGCGCTGCAAGTTAGTGGCTGGCTTCCCTGAGATTCTCTAAACAATCATTTTGTATCAAACGTTCACTAAAAATCTTTATCAAGACCAACGCAGTTCTCAGATCAGTTTTATCCCCTCTAAAATACTGTCTTTTTAAGTGTAAAAAAATGCATTTAAGCCTAAAGGGTCTTTTCTAAAGCTACTCTCTAAAAAGCAATGTAGATGTTAGGAGGAGGTAAGAAATATGGAGGTTGCTAGAATAATTATTTCGGTTTCAAAGTCATAAAAACGTGAGATGGTTATAAAAACGTCATAAAAACGTCACATTTTATTAAATGCAATTTTTTTTCTTTTCTTTTTTTTACGATGACAATACCTACAGTGGCGTGGCGTGCTTTGCGATATATCGATTGTTAAACCATTAAAAGCTATGGAAAAGGATCGATAGACAGGGTGTTCGCAGCGAACACCTTAATAATCGATTCTTTACCATAAGTCTAAATGGCAGAACGTTCGATACATCGCAATTCACGCCACGCCACTGAATACCTATTTTCTCGGCCCGCAAGGGGAGGGAGAAAGAAAAATCTTTGGTCATTATGAACTGAGCGTTCGGTGTCCTATACCATCCTGCGATAAATCGATTGATTTGTCATTTAAACCTATGGAAAAGAATCGATAAACAGGGTGTTCGTAACGAACACCTATATAATCGATTCTTTACCATAGCTTCAAATGGAGAAATATCGATAATCGATTGTTCACACCACTGCCATACCATCCTAACTGCTCGGTCCGATAAACCGATGGTTGAGATTGTAAGAAACACACTTTTTATGTTTCAGAATGTGCTCATCCGTGGCACCGGGATACTATCTGTGTATTCAAATTTCTTTCCGATGTGCGTCTTAAACTTGTAACGAAAATCTCGGCTCTGAAAAGCATCATTGCTGATGAAAACTTGATGATTTCATGAAAAAATTGGCTATTTGCCTTGTTGCAGAGTTTGGAGGATTTGCCCTCTCTTTCTCAGATGTTCGAGCTGCGGGAACTGAGACGCACTGTTGACGAAGGTCCTCGTCCAGCGGAAAGGTCGAGCACCTCCTCCGAGCCTGAAATGTTGAGTTCAGCATCGGCCCCGAGTCTGTGTTCAACTACAATGACAACCCAAGACATTGCGCTGTGGATTGATAGGAAAAGCCGAGTCGTCTTCCCATTCTTCTTCGTCTTATTTAACTTATTCTATTGGACTCTTATTCGTTATTAGCCGGCACCCTCGTACATACCTTATACGTACGCTCATTAGATATCAATTTTTATTCGTGTCAAGGGACTGGTTCTCAGCCGAAAATAAGTGGTTGCGCCCACGCATTCTTTCAGCCACATTATGCGTGTACGTTTGCCCGACCTTAATTTTCAGTCCTGCTATTTTACTTTCCTATAGATTCCGGGGTAAGTACCCGGAATTAATTCCGATTTCCAAAAGTTCCGAGAAAAATTCCAATTTTTTTCAACATCTCTGGGAAAAATTCCAGAATACGCCCGGATTTAGTTCCAAAGATCGTCAAATTTGATAAAAAGAAAAGGTCATCAAATTTGATTTTAAAAAAAGTATCAAACTCGGTCACATAATTGGTTTTCCCGAAATTCCGAGAAAATAGGAAATTTCGGGAATTTCGAAGATTCTGAATAACGTTAGAAAATCAGAATTTATTCCGGGCAACGCGCGGCTGCACTGTTAATTTTAAAAAATGTTCCTCCTAATATTTTGCACTTCCCACCCCATCAGCTGTTTCGAAATATACGGACCGCAAAAATCAAACTTCATGGCAACCCATGAATGGTTTGCGTATCGAGGGCTAAGAAGCAACACTGCTTAGCTGACAGTTTTAGCGAAAACGAGTTAGCATTTTTGCCGCATTCTACAGAATAAAATACTCAAGCTGATGCTCCTGCTTTTCCCCAGTTTCGCACGAGAGCGCTGTAATGGCGCTTTAATGTATTCAAAAACTGCAAACCACCTCAAAATTACAAAAGTTTTTTCATTACCCTGTAAAATCGTTAGTTTGCAGATAAGCGGTGCCATCGAATATATGGGCCGAAGAAAGATTCAATGACTCTCCTTGACAACGCCAGTGAAATCGACCATTGCCGCCAAAACCATAGATTAAAGAGACTAACGTCAACAGAAGCGCAAGCCACCGCCATTTTCATGTCAACGAAGCACAACGAAGGGAAGCTGTATCATAAGTACTGCTTTCGTTTGCGGTAAGTCGACGTTTTGGAGAGGTCGAATAATGACGGATACATACGTTTTAAAGAATTGGAAGAGTTTTTTTAAAACTTATTTATCGTTTAACCGGAGAAGTACTGTGAATTTGCTTAAAATTTAATGCTTTTCCCCACTTTTATATTTGTAGGTAACCTGGAAATTGGTTTCCATAAGTACCAGATTGACCGACTCTGAGAAGAAAAATGTCAACATTGGTTCTTACAGAGCTTTGGCCTCTGTTGACGTAGTCTACTTATTCTGTGCCAAAACTTGCTCGATAGCACGACGTTCTCCTCCATCTGGACACTTTCGATGCGGTTTTCCGGAACGTAACCTCTCAGATGAGAATGTGCGCCTTTTTCAATGCCAACTGAGAGAGGATTTTTAACAAATTTGAGGAGCCCGACTTTCTTGCTCTTGTTTTTGCTCGCCGTCATCGGCGGATTCGTGCTGCTTTCGACGGCTCTCTCGCGCGTGGAATCGGCAGCGGTGGAGCACAACAGCCTGAGCTGCTTCGTCTGCCACGGGGCGCGCGACTCGCCGTGCGACCTCATGAGCGACGCCGCTGACGCCGACGCCGACGCCGACGCCGACGCCAGGGTGGCTACCGCGACCTGCCCCATCACCACGTTCTGCGGGGTCAAGTGCAGGCGCCGAAGACGCGTCATCCGCGGTTGCATGACCGAGCAACAGCAGGCCAACTGCACCGGAGACACCAACTGCAACATCTGCAACACCAATTTCTGCAACAACGCTCCCAGCCCGTGCAACAGGCTCCTGGATAACTTCTTCGACCTCTTCACGACGACGCCAGAACCGGAAAGTGGTGAGGATGTGACCAGTTATGTGGGCGATGATGAAATGATGGAGACGATCATCACAACAACCCGGATGGAACCCTTCAGTGTTGAATGAAATAAAGCCCAAGGTTTTGACCGTCCGGTATGTCTACTTCAATATGGATTACTGCCTTGCTGAGGAAAAACGCCGTATGAACCTTCAAGAGTCGCCAAATTTCCTTTGATAAAATATTTATTTTGGAGGAAAATTATGAACGTTTTTCCTTGAAATTTTCAGAAGTTTTAAATCAAATTAAAAACAAAATTATCTGAGAAATTGATAGACAAATATTCAATAATTTTCCTGAAAATTAGTGATTTGCCGGGGGAAATATGGCAACGCCTGAAGGCTCATACGGCGTTTTTCCTTTGCGCGGCAAATTACAAGAACCACGTAAACGTGGGAATACATGCTCTTTGAAATGTAGATTGTAAACATCGTTTTTATTTAATGTAACAAAGAGGAACCGTATAGCTATACGATTGGTGTAAACTCGTACAACGAATGGCAACACAAGTGTGAACCTGAAGTATTGACCCATATATCTCCCAGTGCGTTAAGAAACTATTCTTCTTGAAGAAATAAACGTATAGACGATGTGTGACGGACCTCGGGGCAGCGTAATATGGGTTCGATCGTAGGCGGCTCACGCAGCTTGTATCTCATTTTTTTACCCAAGTTGTAGGAGGTAAAAAATGGTTTATGATTCAAGATGTGTCATTAAAGCTCAGAATGTATCATAGACGATTGTTCAGCCAATATGAATAAATTAAACAAACTATCCATAAAAAAGTTTATTACCTTAATCATGTAAAGACCTGCGGCCGCTATGCGGCCGCCAACCCCTGAAAGAAAATACTACACGTAGAAAATCGTAGAACTTCTTTGTTCAAATTATTAGCCTAGGAGATTAATTGATTCAAATGCTGACGGGTGCACGCGAAAAAAGCGTATTTATCCGTGATTGCAATATTATGCACCACTTTTTATGTTTTATTTTTTATCAATGCTTTTAAGAACTAAACACAGTTTTTCTGAGGAGCTTCCGCGAATTTTCCAAGACGATTTCATAAATCAAAAGATATTTTCGATATTTTCGTTCGTTCTAATCCATTTTTCTAAATCAGGAAAAAATTTAACGTCATCCGAGTTTCTGATTTGCTGTAATATTTTCCCATAAGAGTCAATAACCGACTTTGGTGTCTCGCGAGCCAGGGATGGAAACGCGGTGGAGTCATGTTCGCAATGTGACGCGCCTTCAATCTTGCTAGCGGCAATATGCCTACACCCGAGGTCGAATAGTTGTATCGTTACGCCCGCCGTGAATGAATTCAAATATCGACGTCTGCTCGCGAAAACGATAAGCGTACTTCTCTCCAATTGCAACGTTACACGCCACCTCTCATGTTTTATTTTATTTCAGTGTTTTTTAAGAGGCTTTACGGTTTTCCTGGGAATTTTCCGAAATGATCTCAAATAAAATCATCGAAAATCTCCACGCGATATTTTCATTCGTTCTATTTTCTTTTTATGAAACCAAGCGAAAATAAAACATCTACCAGGGGTTTGAATCGTTGAAAATAAAATACATATTTTCCCTTTAATTAATTTAAAAACCGGGCAGACTCAAAAGCACCCGATTGATTTCAATAAAATCAAAGGAAATTTCGATGCGATGCTATCTTTCATTCTATTTTCTTAATTATTTTCATCGACCAAAAAAATAAACGTCGTCCGAGATTTTGAATTGCCTTTGCAGTAGTTTCAAACTTCAAAACTCACTCGGGTCCAAAATTTCTTACAGTCTCTGGGGATTTGCAAGTCACTATCTTGAACACTTCGACTGTTATTATCAACATTAATATATGTGTACAAATTAAGAAAGTAGAGAAAAAATGCTGTATCATTTAAACTCTTTTGACTACCACTGATTTACAGAAAATATTTTTGACTTGCCCAGCAGGGCCAGATTTACCTACTTGCCGCCCATGGGCCGCCTGTATTTTGCCGCCCCCATCTCATTCGTTATGAAACATCAATAAAAACTGTCAAGTGAACGTGCCGGAGGGAGAGGGATGCATAAGACGCGCTTACTCGTGTTGGATACATTTTTTGCGGAAGCCCTATCAACACTACTAGCAAAAATTCACGGAACTTGGCGCGAAAGTTAAGTTCCATAAACCTGTCTCTGTGTGGACAATGCCTTCCATTAATAAGAAATGAACGAAAAAATTATGAAAGAACAATCATAAATGTGGTTCAATAATTTTAACTTCCACCGCCGCACTGCGCCGTGCTGATCGCAATTTGATTGGCGCAATGCGTGAAGTATTCCTACACTCTTGTAGGCGCTATGCCTTTCACGCCGACCGCTGCTGAACGCACTGTGTTTGACGCAATGCGTGAAGTATTCATGCAGTCTTGTAGGCGCTATGCGTTACACGGCGACCGCTGCTGACCGCACTGTGTTTGACGCTATGCGTGAAGTATTCATGCAGTCTTGCAGGCGCTAATATGTGTTACATGCCGACCACCGCGCCGAGGGCCTCTCCTTTTCATCTCAATTCCTAAGTCATCATTGCTCTCTGCGCCGCGCCGCTCCAGACCAAATTGCGTGTTTGGTTTCTCTCTCAACTAGACTAATGAAAGGGCAGCCAACCTTCTGACACAAAAATGTCACTGACAAAATTCAGATTCCAATGTCCGACCAAAACGACCAAGAATGTTCATAAATGAGCGTTCTGACCAAATTGCGTGTTTGGTTTCTCTCATAACTCGACTAATTAAAGGTGATGTCTCTTGTATCACCGCAAAACGACAAAATTAGAAATTACGATACTCACAGGAAATGCAAGATTTTGTCGCCTTTTCCCGTTTGCAATTTTATTTTTATACTTGCATTTAAAAAAAATTGCAAAATTTGCCGCCATGGGCCGCGGCCCATGTGGCCACCCCCTTAATCCGGCCCTGTCGCCCAGAAATAATGTGAATAATATACTGTTTTATCCTTTTCTCCGAATTCTAAAACTAGAATCGCGATCCACGATTTGATAGCATTACTAGAAAAATGTATTCTCAGCATTGTAAAACGACAAAAGGGATGATTGTGTAAGTATATGAGTCATGCAGTGTCTGGTTAAATTTTCTCTTATTCGTATGGATTTTATTTGTTGAATTCTCTTAAAGAGAAAGGAGAAGGGAAGCGCGTTATTTCGAGCACAGTAACCGTAAAGCAAGGTAAGTTGCCTGAGCTACATCTGAGGGCGTTTCTAAAGGTTTTCAGAATTGCATCACAGGTATTTTTCGACAGTGAAACGTACCTATCTCGGTTTGCGACGTTGCAGATTTCCTGTTATACTTATATTTGAAATAGAAAACTACTTAACGTCAATTTTTTAAAACTTCCGTGATTTCTCTTCTTTATACGAGGAAAACTCTGTGAAAACTTCAAGGAATGATACTAATTGAAAAAAAAGAAAAAAAATATTAAAATGGGAGCGGAGATTTTCAAACTCTGCAAACGAGATACGTGTCTGGTATAGTTTCACTGTCGTGATGTACTTGATACGTTCATTTAACTCTGATCAAAACACTTTCTTCCAAGTTCCAAGCATATTATTAATGGTACTCCTCAACTTCCACACCATATAATTTGGCAATTTCCTCTCAACGTTTTGATTTATGATCTTCGCACACACTCCTCCCAACAATAATCTCCACCGAATGGAAATATCCTAGGAGACAATTTCACAATTCTTGACTCGAACATCTTTTCCTGGAAAACCAAAATCAGAGAGACACATCGATGGTCTCTTTTCTCTTTTCTTCCTTTCTCTTATCATCTTCTTCTTTCCGATCTCTTTTCTTCCTCTTATTCTCCTGGCTCTTTTCATTCTTTCATTTTCCTCTTGTGTTATCAAGTCTACAACCATTCCGCTGACAAGGACTGTCTGACTAATACATGGTGGATGATACCACTATTCGACCACAAGGGGAACTTATGTTGCCTACACTAAAAATTGAAGGCAAACTAATATGACATTAAAGTAAACTCTTTTCATTTGGTAAAAACTGCCTCAAAAGTAAAAAATTATTTCTTTTTGTTTTCTTTCACTTTTATCTCTTGGATGTAATAAGGAGAACGGAAAAAATAAAAAGAGGGAATCGCAACAAATGCATTCTGAACCAATTTTTACTGTCAAAAACTTCTAGTAAAACCCAACCTTCAATAAAATTTTTTGCATGCTCACTAAAATTATGGACATTTAACAATTAAATTGAAAAGACAACAAGAAACAGTGCTAAAAAGCACCTTAGCAAGGTAATTTTTACAAATTTTTTGAAAGGTCATTGTGAAGTTTTAATATTTTTGTGGACATTAGCACATTTTTTAAAAAGACCAAGGGGGAAATTATCTACCTTACACATCCATCAAAATGTGTAAAATACTGACCGGATGAAAAAACACTGTAATAAGATAATATACATGAAACAACTTAAAATACAAATAGGTAGTTTGATTTAATTACTTATGAACACTTTAAATAACAAGTAAGTAAGTAGGGAACAAAGACTTACTACAAAGAATTGGTAAAATTTGACTGACTAAATTAAGTATTTGATTCGCTCGGCAGAGAGCAAAAATGACTGTTGATACCTTTTTATCATAAAAAGGTGAAATTGAAACTAAATTTAGCATTTAAAAGAGGGCACAATTTAAAAGGATAGTCTGCTCGCGTAAAAATTATCTACAATTTAATGCACAACTGTGCTTAAGTAGAAGGTAATGGGAAGTAGTGAAAGAAAAAACTTTCGGGAATGCATCGCTGATTTCTGACTGGGCACTGCATCATACAGTTTATGTTCACTGCTTGACAAACTGCTGAGCTGCTTTTACAATGCTGGCAGCATCTATTCCAAACATGTTAAGCAACACTTTTGGAGGTCCAGAGCGAGGAATGGCAGCAACAGCTAATTTGTGGACGATAATATCACGTTCAAGGGCAACAGCTGATTGCACAGCCTCTCCTAGACCACCTAATTTGAACAACAAAGAAACAAACAAAAAATTAATAATGGTAACCAAAAATTGGGAGCAATGTGTGATAATTTATAAGTTCATGTGCAACGTTATCAAATGAGTGCAAAGAGAAAATAGAAGGTAGGTTGATATGTAAGGTAATTTTCAAATCACTATTAAAATTTTTCGAAATGATCCTAGTAGCACAGCTTCTAAAATAATTTGTAAAGAAGTACGAAAGTGGTAATTTTTATGCGTACACAAGTATGGTTTGAACATTGTGCATGGTAAAGTCATAAATTACTACATTTCAGGAATTTTGCGAGAACAATTTGTGAATATGAAGCAATAATAAATTGAAGGAAAGAACTAAAAGGTTTTCACCTTTTTTTTAATTTTTATGAAAACTACTCGATGGTACCTTTTACATTTCTGAATGGTATCTTCTCTACTACTCTATCTAGTCTGATTTGATGCGTTTTCCACTGGTTTTTGAAATCATTTTTTTTCTTTTTTGTTATTTTTTCGCCTTCATGCTAGGAAAGTAGTAAGATGAGTATTCAAATACAGAAACACAGAGGAGTCATTGGGAGTCTACAACTGATAAAAAGAATTGAGAGACCATGCATATTTTGTAAAAATAAGTTCCTTGACTCAACTTTCAAATTCTTTTTTTCGAGATTTTTATTCTAATATTTTTTGTTGCGACTTTGTTGGAGCTTATCTTCAATTTGAAAAATTAACAAGTGCATGCAAGAGAAAAAGGGATGGCAAAAATTATCAGAGGGCATTATTAGACATTTCTATAGGTAGGAGAATTATCTAATGGAACTTCAGTAGAGCCACCTCCTTCATTATGATTCTTCATCCATGTTCCAACATTTACAAACAGAATTACTCTCAACCAAGCGATTACTTACTGTAAATCCGGCTCCTCTGTTTGATCAACCAAGGGATATCTAAAAAATTCTTCTGATACCATCCATATTGCAGGATCAAAACTCTACAAAAGCATATACTCTCAGATTTTTTATGCTTTAAATTTTTCTTACAAATATAATGGCATTAATAAGCCAGGATTTACCAACCTTGCGAGTAATGATCCTCTACAGTGATGATACGACCACCAGCCTGCTTGGCATTAGTAATGATAGTTGCAGCATCGATTGGTTTGATTGTGAATGGATCGATGACTCGTGCATGGATTCCAGCCTTGGCAAGCTCGTCAGCAGCAGCAAGAGCTTCATATAGGGTTACTCCAGCACCGATAATCAGAAGTTGGTCATTGGCACTTTGTTTCACAACCTTTGCTTGGCCAATCTGCAACAGGTAATTAAAAATAAAAATAATTAAAAGTTTAAATACTTAGGGACATTTTAATAAGCCTCCTCTTACCCACTTCAGCTGAAGGTTATTTTTTATACAAAATAATGATTCTTCCTACCTAGAGATAAAAGTTGTGTTAAGGCAGAGCAGTGGCAGAAGCAGAGTGGTAAAGATAAAAGTTGGGTGAAAATGTGGAAAAAGTACCTGCAATTTCCATTAATTTCAACTTTTCTGCTTGACAAGAGGTTTCCTTCAGTAAAGGTAACTGTGAGAGCAGTTTTAAATACCTGATTTGATAAGCTGACCCGAATATTATCCATTTTTTGGGCACATTCCCTCTCAAATGCTCTTTGGAAAAATATCTTACCTTGAATGGTTCTTCATTCTTGTAGATAACAGCAGTCTCAGGGCGAGAAGTACGGATGAAACAGATTCCTTTTGTGTTGGCTGCCAACTCAACTGCTCTTTCAGTACTGACAGCATCACTTGGGTAAAATACGGTTGAACCTGGAGGAAATAAGATTTATACTGTATTAAATCAAGGCACCTTATTCACGTTTAGAACATAAAAATTTGAAATGAAACATAATCATAAGCTCTTACTTATTTGAAAATCAAGTAAATTAAGTACCTATTTGTTTAAAAGAAAATTAACATCACTTATTCAGTTATTCTTGGAGTAATTAGAGTTAACAATTTAAACTGTATCACAAATATTTCAAATTGAGTAAATATTATAATTACTTGTGAGAAAAAAACACTAAGAAGTGGCCCGAACTGTATGTAACACGGTGGAGAAATGATGCTGGGTCCACACCATTTCACGGGAAAACAGCCAAGAAAATCCAAAAAATATAATTAAGAGTCAAAAGTAGATTCACTGACGAGTGTGATCTGCTGATGAGGTCTAAAAAGACCCAAACCGGTATAGATTTCTCGGCGTGACTCCAACTTAATATTCCAATGCAAACTGCCTGAGCTGAACACTCCTCCCCCCCCCCCCCTCAGTTTCGTACTGGTACTCATTGGAGTTAAAAAAATGTTATTTTTGACTCTAAATATAATTTTAGGAACTTCTTGGCTTTTTTTCCCTGCTAAATGCTGTGGACCCAGTACCATTTCTCCACCTTGTTATAATTACTTACAGAGGGTGAAAATAGTTGGTGGATTTACTTAAAGATATTTTCAAGAAGTAAAAAATATTTCATGAAAATTTTAATTGAAGAAATGGAATTAAGTGCCATCATATTGCCAAGATAAAGTTGAACACTCCATTTGTACCATGAATACATACACCAGTACAATTTACATACAATGGTAGACTGAAGAGAACTTGATTGGTGGGTTACCTGGAATAGCACGGAACATGGCAATATCCTCAAGAGCCATCTGACTTGGTCCATCTTCACCAATACTGACACCACAGTGAGATCCAGCAAAGTTAACATTCGTTTGAGAAATTGCACCCATACGAATCTAAAAAATACAAGAAGCTAACTTTGAAATATCTGAGTCGATTTTTAGCAAAAATTATGATCAAATGAAATTAAATGAAACAAGAAAAATCAATTTAGGGGATTTAAATGGAGGGAAAAAATGATATGGAAAAAACTTGTACTTGTACTTGTACTGGAAACATTCTTGACTAGTGCTTTTGCTGAAACAGTGGAGCGAAATGAATCAATAAAAGTAATTACTCACCTGATCAAAAGCTCTGGTGAAGAAAGTTGCAAAAGTGGAAACAAAAGCTACAGTACGGTCACGGCATGCACAGCCAATAGCAACACCAACAAGATTTTGCTCAGCGATGAAGCATTCAATGTATTGTTCCGGGTGGGCCTGAGAAAGGAAAAATGAATTATTATGAAGTAACAAGGTCAGCATTTGGCAAGGAATAAAAGATAAAATTTACAGCAATTGGAGTCTCCTTCAAAAACCATTTTTGAGAATCTTTAAAATTTAACACTCCTTTTACTCATCACTGACTGGTGCAAGGAGCAAATAATTTAGGCAAAAAATAATAGGAATAATTCATTCATGTCAAAAGCTTACAAAAATTATTCAGACATTTATTGAAAATATTCAATAATTATATTCAGAGGAACTTTCAATTTTTTCAGGCATTTACAGTTCTGATGTAAAACATGTTGGACATGTCACTAAATGCAGTAACTAAACAACAAAAAATTTGCAAAATGAAAAAGCTACTAAGCAGGTGCTCAATTTTTGGAAAAAAAATTGGACTGGAAATAAAATTCAGTTCAGAAGTTATGTGTTCCTATTCATTCATTTTCGTATTACTACAGGTACCCATGACTAAGCGAAAAATGATCAAAATACTAAGTTGATGCTGAACAACAGATGTACCTAAATACCACTACTTTGGTTTTATATAATTGTATATTTGTTTTCTATTGACAAAAGAAAAACTTTCTGTCAGTTGCACTCCAAAGTAAAAAGCTTCTATTTAGATGGTCGATAAAGAAGGAGATGATGAGAACTATTTCTCTGAGGCAGTAAAAAATCTAAATGCTAATAAAAAATAACAATCTTATGACATTGATTAAATTGAGGTATTGATGATTCCACTGGGTTTCATTTCTTAGATATAGATCAATACTGTAGTTTTACCTTTTTCAATTTGTCGGAGAAAGTTGAATTTTTGGTGTCCCCATCAAGAGCAATAACTCGATGGTTGCTGCTGCCAATCTTGGCCAAAGCAGTACCATAGGCAAGACGTGTCGCAACATTTTCTCCTAATTTGTAACTGGGTGGTGCGGATAGTTTGATATTGCTTATACTGATTTTTGGTGCATCTTCAACCAGCTCCTTGGCAGTATTGATCTTGTATGGGCCTTTGTTTTTGATCAGATTTTTGAGGTGCTGAAAAACATGATTTGATTTTCATTAGAGGCAGAAAAATGATATAATTTAACAGTAAGTACATGGAGCAAAAACAAAACATCCTCCATGATACAGATGTAACTCTCCTAATTTTTCAGCACATAAGATTCATAACAAGTACCTTATAGAACTCAGGCTTCAGTCACCTTCTTTCCAGGTTTTCAAGGGAAGAGAAAGCGAAACAAAACACTGAAATATAATGCTTCTCTTTTGAAACACACCACTAAGTATAAAATGAAGAAGAAAAAAAATCAAGATTTAGAGGAGGTCATTGCATTCTTGCAGTGCATAGAGAATGGTGACTTGCGATTTGATTTGAGGCGAAAGTTTTGATTTCCCCTCCTTTCTTTTTAATTTTTATAAGTTGGACTTAGGTGTGACACAGCAATTATTTTCAGAGGTAACTAAGTACTAAAAAGCTACAGAAAATAATAAAGTACAGAAACTGAGTTTGGAATTTTACCTCAACAACAGCATTGGACTTGTCTCCCAAAGGCTTTCCATGCCAATTTTCTAAATCTTCAATGTCTGGGAAATTCTTTCCTTTGAATGTTTTTGCAAGAATGGCGGTTGGCTTGTTCTTAGAGACTGAAGCTTCATGGAATGCCTGAAAAAGAAAATTAAATTGACAACGGAAAGAAAAAGTCAACGTCACATCACACATTGCACACAAATTAATAATGTAGTCCCAGATACTGAGAAATAAACGAGAGCATGAATATGGTACAACAAACTTCGGTTTCTATTTCCATTTTTTTAGATGTTTTAATTTCATCATCTCTGAAGTTCAAAAACTGAGTAAGCTTTTTGATCAATGATCTGTCTGATTCTTGATTCTACTGAGCATGATGTTGTTTACTTCGTTCCTTATCAGTTCGATTTTCTGTCAAAGGATGCTATTGATTTTAAAAGAATTAGGGTGCAAGTATACTTTAGCTTTTTAAATTATTTCCAAAACACACCCTCTTTCTTCAAAATTCATAAAAGAAGCAAACATACTTTTTTAGTTTTTCATGAGGCACTTTATTTTAGTAGATTTTTTCACCAAATTCACGGTTACCTACTTACCTATTTTGTTAAAGTAACTTAAGAGAAGGTCATCCCCCCCCCCCCCCCAAAGGTTTTGGTAAATAACGCCACTGTTTAAGTTTAAGATATTTTTGACAAAATACATTTTTTTAGATTGGTAGGTATTTTTCATTTTAAAATATGGGAATGCAAACTTTTTCGTATTTTATCAAGATATTTTCTCAAATTTGATGAAAAAAAAATCATTACCTAATATTTTAATATTAGGCTAAACCCATCCGATTTTGCATCATTAACTACTTTTCAGCAAAATTCATTCTCTACCTATTGGAGATGAGTATAATTTAAGAATAATAAAAGAGTCCATACCTTGACTAATTCTTCAACATCGTGTCCATCAACAACAATGGCATTGAAACCAAAAGCCTCAGCTCGCTTCCTGTAGGCTTCCATGTTGTGACCCAGTGATGCAGCCTCTGACTGACCCAATCGGTTGACATCAAAAATTGCACAGAGGTTATCTAATTTGTAGTAGGATGCAAAATGCATTGCTTCCCAGATGGATCCTTCTGCACTCTCTCCGTCTCCAATCAGACAGTAAACCCTGCAAAAGAAAGAATTTAAAGGTGAGGAAAGGAAAGTTTAGATGAAAATGGAAGAAATTGCCTTGCAGTGACTGCAATTGCATGTTCAACATTTTCCAGTGGTACAGCAGGAGGAGGGGAAGATATCAAATATCCATTTTACAGAAAGTTTTAGTATGGTGCAGCCATGAATTGTCATCCCAGTAGCAACTACTGTTAAAAAACTTTTAAAAAACTCCCAAGTTTAAAAAAAACAACTCTTAAAAAACTAGACATTTTAAAATGTTCGTTTTTAGGAACTTTTTTGAGGCATTTTTTCAAGTAAAATTCAAGAGAGGTGAACTTAAAGTAAAAAGTATTGAAAAAGTCATTTCATTTTAATTCATAAAATGATAGGTTCTAGGTAGCAGTAGCCTCAAGTGAACAAATACATAAGTGTGTGCTGCCGTGTTAAGGAAAAACGCTGTATGAGCCTTAAGGCGTTGCCAAATTTCCTTTGATGAAACGCAAAATTCCTGGTAAATTTGTGATTATTTACCTCCTAACTTTCCAGATAATTCAGTTAACAATTTATCCTACAGATTCTGAAAATAGAAAGGAAAAATATTCATAACTTTCCTAAAAAATAAAAAATTTATCGAAGGAAATTTGACAACTCTCGAATGTTCATACGGCGTTCTTCCTTAGCACGACAGTGTGCCCGCCGGTAAGTATGTTAAAACATGTATACCTGTAGGAAGCCTTGTCGAAGTATTTGCCAACATAGGCCATTCCACAAGCGACAGAAAGACCCTGTCCGAGGGAACCAGTGCCGACATCAATGAAGTTCAGTCTGGGCGTCGGATGACCCTCCAAATCAGAATCGATCTTCCGCAAATTCTTCAGGTCGCTCACTGGAAAAAGACCGGCTTCCGCCCAAGCTGAAATCAAAGAAAAAAGTGTAGGTAATTTATGGGTCACTAAACCTTGAATTCTATATTTAGTATTCTAAAACTAAAACCAGGTGAGTTGATTACGTGGTGATTCATTGCGTATTTTTGGACGCAAAATCCCGAACAAGCTCGTTTTTAAGATTCCAAAGAATCGAAGGAATTTCAAAGGCGCCGGAATGGCGGGAACATGATGAAAATGATGTACTACGGCCAGGCTCGGACTGGTCATGAGGCCAATCTGCCATTGGCAGATACGCCCCCTTGGCGCGCCGAAAACGCGCCCCACTGACAGATAGCAAAATAAGAAGAGAAAAAAAATTACGACCGAGAATATGTGGAAAATTATTTTAATGAACGGAAGAAGAGAGAGCTAGGAGTGAAGAAAGGTGCTTTTAGCATGATAGTGGTGAACAGAGGTCCAAGAACTACTTTCTGAAGCGTAAACTCTTGTCTGTAAAATGTTCACCTTTTTGTTGACATACAGGCGCTTTATTATCCCCCTCCTTTATTCGCTATGTGTAACTCCCTTAGAGGCGATGGTCGGTTCGATTTTTAGACCTACGCACCCTTTATAGACTTCTTGAGAGACCTTTAAACACATTTCTTCCTTTTAAGAATGACTATTTATTTGGACATGCCATAGCATGCATATCTCAGGCAAACTTAACCTTAATTTATCTCGAAATTCAAAAATAAGAGACATCTAAGGTGTAAACGCGATACAACTATTCGCGCAACATGGATGTCCACATTGCATTGCATATGAGATATGTAAGACGCGATGGCGTGAGTCATGAACTAGCTATACTCTACTCCATGCTACTAGTTTGAAGCACCATTACGAATAAAACAAACGCAAACGAACACAATATGGAAATAAAGCGAGGGAAAGGATGCGCGTCAACGACGGCGCAGAGATACAACTATTCGTACTTGATGGACGTCCGTGCTGCATCTGAAAAATTGAAGGCGCGATGACGCGAAGCGTGAGTTCTCAATGCTCTGGTTTATGCTGTCAATGAGGTGTTTCGGAAGAAAAGTTAAAAAAGAGGCCCGAATACGTCTTTCTTGTCATCGGCTGTGTTGATACTCGTTCTTTCTTCTTTTTTCAGGTTCTTGCCTGATTCTTTTTAAGGATGGATTTTTAGACCCACGTCTTAAGCTCGTGTAAACCGCAGCACTGACACGGTTCTTGAGGAAATAATGGTGCTTGGATGCGTCCAGTGGCTTTAATTTTTTTTTGTTTTCTTTAATTTCAGAAGTCTGTCGGTTACTTCAATACGTTCAATTTTGCAATTTTTCTCGGTACGATTAATGAACTTTGAGCCTAAAAATAGCGTAAACTTGTGCTGCTTTGCCAAAATTTTCTGAGCCCCTCTCCAGGTAGGGGATTCCCTATCAGGAAATATCACATTACGCCCCTTTAACCAGCCAAGGGTCTACGCTCTCAGATGCGAGCCAGTCCAGGAGGCGTAGCCCCCTAGTGTAAGTAATAGCCACAACTACATATGCTATCACCGCTATTCTCCTTGCGAAAACTAAGGTTGAGTAATGGACCACTATACAAGGCACGAATTTTAGCATTCTGATACATGTTTCATGACCAAAATTTCACGTAAAACACGATGCGCACAACGCAAATTACTGAAATCAACTCCTTACAAAGATATTTAATGATTCTTGATGCGTGAATTCAAACCACCCGCTCATGAATAACTCAATGCTCTACGTGATTCACATCGCGCGCGAAACGTTATCATGACAGTCTCTGCGATATAAAAAGCTGGCAACCTCAATCTTGACGCTTTGACTCAGCTATAGGAAATTGCTTATAGTTTAAACAACACATGGTGGGAAATGAACATTGCTCGATTGAGAGGCTTGCTGAAACCGTTGTAGTGGGCGATTTGACTCACGTAGAGCTTTGAGTTTCTTGTGAGCGGGCAGTTCAAATTCCTCGTAACCAATGTGAAATAAAAACGTTAATATCTTCGTTAAGAGTTGATTTCAGTAATTTTCGGTGCAAGAATCGTGCTTTACGTGAAGTTCTGGTCAAGAAACAGGTATTAGAATCCTTTAACTCGTACCTTGTCTAGTGGTCCATTGGGCTAAAACGTACCGGCATACAAGATGGGGGCGGCATGGCCCTTTGAAAGAACGAAGCGATCGTTTGAAGCGTCCCTGGGCTCAGATAATTTGTACTTCATCGTGTGGAAGAACAGGACGGACATGATCTCTGCCATCGAGGAACATGATGTGGGATGTCTGTAACAAAAAAAAAAAAAAAAAATGAAAAGACGATTAGAATGTAACGGTGCAGGATGATGGAAAACACTTGGATTTGAAGAACGCCAGGGTGTCTACTAAAGCTGACTGGTAAAAAAATCAGTACTTATTCAGTGATGTTTCAGTATATTTTCCCAAAAAATTCAGAACTTGAGCAGTAAAAAAATTCAGTACTTCGTCAGTAAGTGCTTTAATGTGAGGAAATTCGAAAAAATTCGAAATTCACGCGCAAAGCAACATAATTACATTGCCAGGAAATTCGAAGCTCAGTGGTAGCCTGAGGATGAGCTGACTGCAAAATCGTGACCAGCGGGAAAATACTGGACCAAGAATCAATGCGATGCGATCAAGGGATTGTATACTTTCCAGGCTGTTTTAAAAAACACGCGAGGCATGAAGCAAAAACCCCCGGATCTTTATGCAGAATTTCCATACTCTTTAGTACTTCTAGACTACCTTCAAAAAATCAGTACTACCCCCGGATTTTCCGGACCAATAGACACTCTAAACGCACATGCAAGCAGTTAATTTATCTGCCGATGTGAAATCTTTTTGAAAATGCCTGATGCATGGAGATGTCAATACGCAACGAATGCCGAGAGCAACTTAAAATTCTGACCGTGGTACAAATTTTAATTGTAATAAATTTTAAACCCCAGATAACATGAAATAAAAATGATGGGGACCCTCGGAGAGGCGCTCATGTTTTGACCATTTTATGGGTGATGGCAGGCGCACGATCAACAACTACCAAAACAATGTGCAGCTGAATATTTCTCCATACTGATATTCCAAGATTTGAATGAAATTCAAACAGACAAACATTAAAGCTAAGGATAGTATGCGTACACGTAGAGTTTTGCAAATATGATCCTTCCACGTTTACAAGGAGACTTAAACGCACGGCAATAAAAAAGTTCTAGTCGCCAACGAGTCATTACATCTAAATTCGCATGAGAGTAAAATTCCGTTAAACCTAGAACCTAAGAACCTGTTTCACCCTCCACCTTCTAATCCACGGCATTTGTAAATTTGTGAGAAGCTGAGGTAACACACGGACAAAAACTATCCTATCGTGCGGCACGCACGAAATCTTAGGTCAGAAAATTCAGTCTCATTTTAGAAAGCTACTTTCAGAAATTTCGTCGTCAAATTGTGACGAGAAAGTATGTAATAGCTTTCAATGCGATCATGATCAGTTTTGAGAAAGTTGTTCCAACTTTTGAGAGTTGAGCATCTCGAAAATAATTATCATACAAAGCAAGATACTAAGAGTCACGCGTCAATATTGACTTCGGCAAGCTGAGATAACAGATAATGAGCCCTGCCGTAGATGAGGTTCAAGGTAAGAAAAATACTTCATCAAACTTGTAAAGTACTTGAGCAAGCAACGGTATTTCAGGTATGAAACACAGCTGTATACATCAGATTATCGGTACATTTTTAGGCAGGTTGTTAAGGCCGAAATTGAAAAACTTTCCGCAGTCTAAATTCTATAACTATTAAGATTAGGTAGAGTAAGTAATTTACACCAGCAATTAGGCTTTTTTTGATAATGGCTGTTTCGAGCGATTATCAAAATGATTATGCGATCCGCTTCCGTCTACAATGTACCGACTTTTTGTCAAATTATGACTGCAACGAGAGAAAAATGCCACTTTTTTACAAATTATGACCGGACGATGATGAAAGAAAGATAAGTAAGTATTTCGGCTGCTTCACAGCAAAAGAATGCCCGTTTTTGGTTGAGACAACACATTTTTGTAACTGAACAGGGATGGAAAAAATAAGATGGTCTTTTTTTTGATTAGCCACAGTTGATAACACTGACACATCAAAAATCTTTGCTCTTTAAAAAGATTAGAATCTTAACTCCACCTGTTGGTCCTATAAGCACGACTTCAACGTTTAAATTCTTAGCCTGGGGCTGTGCGTTAATTTCAACCCTTAGAGATTAATGGAATTTTACGATGAACTACTCCATTTAAAACACGGAAACAGCCATCATTAATAAGTACCAGTATTTGATCATAAGAAAACACTCTACATAATCCAATTTTGAGCTAGAATTATTCTGAATAAATCTCCATCTAATTTTCACGTGTTGATTTTCACGCATTGACTTGTGACAATGACTACTTTTTGCTACAAAACCTACAAAGCTGCAACATGGCTAATCCGTAGCTGATGAACTTCTTGGACTAGGACAATGCATGCACTTGAACTTCAGGAATGACAAAAAAAAAAGTTGACGATCTACATAATAATAATCCATGCATACCGTCAGATGGCAATATAGAATCAAGAGACTTTCCATAAACTACATATTACTATCACTCCTTGTTGACAACGCTGCATAGTCATTCAAGTGAGATAATCGAGACTGCGTTATCTTCGCGTACCGCCAGAAGGTACTGTTTGCAAAGCTTTCAAGAATTTATGAGAGCTCTTATGCCCTCCTAAGGAAAAACGTCGTATGAGCATCCGACTGTTGCCAAATTTCCTCAAATAAAACATCCATTTTTTAAGAAATTTATGAATTCTCTTCTCTCAATTTCCCGGACACTGTAGACTGAATTGCCAATTGGACTCTCTAAAAATTGGGAGAGAAACATCCACAAGTTTCCTTGAAAGTCGTAATTCATCAGAGGAAATTTGGCAACGCCTGAAGGTTCATACAGCGTTTTTACTTAACACGGCAGTGTTTGAGTGGATACACCTTCCATACCCTCACGAGCCTCTTCGTTCAATATATCAATCGACTCTCATTATTAAGACCTAAGCCACAAACTTATATCCGAAGTTTCGATATGAATGCACGTCGTAAACGAGGATTAAAATCGATAGAATGTCATCCCTCTTCCGATCGCCCGCGATATTCTTGGCTTCGATATAAATGCACATGATAAATGGGATTGGTATCGACAGAATGCCACTCTTTTTCCGATCGATCGCTCATGTGCGCTGTCGCAGGGTCATTATGGCATAAAATTAAACCGAGGGCTGTGTTGGTTTCGCATGCTCTCCGAGCTTTCAGATTATTCCAGAAAAGATAAACAAGGCAATTAGCTCGGTTATCTGCACTGAGAATTTATCTTTGCGCAGAGATGTTGAGATGTATGTTAACTAAAAAAAGGGAAAAAACTGATGGGAAAACTTGTTATTGCAGAGCTTCATATGGACGTATTTCTATCAAACGGAACTATTTGCATTAATATATAAGCCCTGCGATACATAAGACTAAATGCATAACAAGGCTTACGTCATATTGCACATAGTTCCGTTTGGCAGAAATGCGTTCATATGCGAGTTACGTTACCTGTTGATTCATAGGAATACACCACTTGAGGCACTATTTCATTCATTGAATCACTTGGCCGCGAAGTGTTGAAAACCGAATCTTTCTGTGTGTTCCCTGCATTGAATCAATATACCTAGCGTATCAATTGAATAGACAAAGTAAACAAAGAGCAAATGGAGCGATCCTATTAGTGAGACGGGAGAGGTTGTTATGAACTTTGAGGAGGGGGGGATGAACTAATACTAAGGGTTGCCAATCGGTCACCACCACCTTTATCCATTGCAACCACCCGCTTCCACCGATATGATGGCTCCATTTTCTCTTTGCCTTCTACGTCTAAGTACCGCTTTAGCCTGCAGAAATGTTTAGCTTTAGTTATTTCACCAAAAGGGAAAAACATTGAGGTAGTTGAGCATCACAGAATCTCAAAATCAACATGCCTTTTTCTAAACATGTACGTTTTGTGCGCAAAAGATACGCTGTCTTACACTTATTATTTCACGGCCAAAGATGAACATGTTTTGTGTTCCATCATTTAATGGTGAACGGTATTTCTTTCTTCTTACTGTAATTATTTGTCTTTACTTTTATTTTGTCTAGAACGACAAGAAACCTTGCACCTTTCAAAGATCTCAAGGTTTGGCTTTGGTGCTCACACCGTCGGTCTATTATATAAACTTACAAATTTCAGTTAAATGTACTGAAACAAATTCTACGGAGTGAAGCACATACGACAAAAAGTCGCCGGAAAGGAGTCAAATAATTATGACAACGAGGGAGAATTGGTTAATTGATTGACTGATAGATCGGTCGATTGATTTTGATTCATGACCGCTATTCAGGCCTCTGTCTTAGAAAAACTCAATTGTTTTTTACTCTTTTTCGCACGACTGCAAATACCTACTTAAACCGTTCACGACGAGATCTAATATTCTCAGGTATGCCGAAGTGACACGGGACTTTTGGCTAAACCACCATAATTACCTAGGTGTCTTCCCATCACACACTTCTTTCATACGAACATTACATTACTCATGTCCTTTTTTGGAGGAAATTCCCAACTTTACCTGATGTGATGAGGAGAGAAAATTGCCGTTAGTGAACTCTGCATTATGTTTCATTTTTATGCAGACCTGAATTCGCCGATAAAAATTCGTTGTTAAACGAAGTAGCGATGACCAAAGGCCTAGTGCTCGGCTGGCCGACGGTGCATCGAGAAAAACAGTTCGGTCAGAGAGACTGAACTTTAGTTCATATTGAACACCAAACTTTTTTGGTTCAGAAACCGAATTTCAGTTTCAACGACCAAAATCCTCGCTTATCCGAACAAAAAAGTTGGTTGTTTTATATGAACCGAGGTAGATCCCTCTAACCGAACAACCGTTGCGCAAAAAATTACCTGCACGACTGCCAAACGATGGGCACAGAGCTCTCTTCTCCTGAGGGTACTTAACTGTTGTTATTGATGTTATCTGTTTTAATTTTTTACGGATCTTCTATACTTAATAGTGGTATGTACTTTCAGGTGTGGGCTCGGTATACTCGAGAGCTTTGACAAACAGGGTCGCGCCCCAGTCGTTAGTAAAAGAGGAGGAAGAAGAAGATGATGAAGAAGAAGAAGAAGAAGAAGAAGAAGAAGAAGAAGAAGAAGAAGAAGAAGAAGAAGAAGAAGAAGAAGAAGAAGAAGAAGCAGATGATGATGATGATGAAGAAGAAGATGATGATGAAGAAGAAGAAGAAGAAGAAGAAGATGATGATGATGAAGAAGAAGAAGAAGAAGAAGATGATGATGATGAAAAAGAAGAAGATGATTATGAAGAAGAAGATGATGATGAAGAAGATGTATTAAAAAAAAAAATCTACATAAACAAAGGAAAATGAGGAGCTTTCTTTCCATAACTATACCTCCAGTTAATTGTACTACTAAAATATATGGAGTCGCTTGAGTTTGACATATTCTGTGGAATTTTCCTGCAGCATGATTCTATAACTCGTATTACCACTTCGTCGCTTCGACCGGCAATGGACGGTGTCGCAGTGGCGTGGCGTGAATTGCGATGTATCGATTGTTATGCCATTTAAACCTATGGAGAAGGATCGATAAACAGTGTGTTCGCAGCGAAAACCTTGATGATCGATTTTTACCATATGTTTAAATGGCATAACAATCGATACATCGCAATTCACGCCACGCCACTGATGTCGTCTAATGACAGCACAAGCAAGGGTACGAGAAAAAATGCAAGATATCGCAGTTAAAAGTTACAAAATCAGGCTGCTGCTACGACAGCAAAATTAGAGATTTTCTTGATACAGACAGAGCTTCCCTTCATCCTCTCCTCCCCCGTCCAGAGGTAATTTTCGTGTCTACGTCTACGGTCTACGCACACGGAAACGTTGAGTGATATAGGTCAGAAACCTCTGGCGATCCGACGTTCCCCCGGTGACCTTTATTTGTAGGATCAGCGGAGGCTGAGATGTGAGTCGTGAAGGTCATATCACAGTCTAATTCCACCCAGAATTGTCAAATCTCATAGAAAAATCGTCCATTTCATTGCTCCGTAGTAGCTCCTTAGCTTCATAGTTATGAATTAGAATTATTGAAAGTAGGTAAGAAAAATGCCAGCCATCATCCGTTACTGAACGGTATCAAAATTATCAGTATTATTTGACCCATCAACGGCAAGGATGGAATGCGCTTATTTCGCTAAATCTGACAACATCGATTCCACGGTTATCCATCGATATTCGGTAAAAAAAACCGGGCGTTAAGCGTCATGTGACGTCGGTGACCGGCAAACCGGCCTACACGACTTTTATACCGCGATCCTCGTTAACTTGTTGAACGGAAAAATCAGCATAATTTCTTTATTCTCTGCTTCATAATCTTAAAAACGAGCTTTCGTTAGGACTACACGCGGCAACGGGTGTTATGAGTTGAAGTAGGTATGCGGTGACATAACTGATCGTTAGTGTTGACATTGCTTCGATAAGAGGGTATCGGAGAGGACGTTCCGAGAGGAAAGAGTTGCACCAACGACTTTCAGCAAAAACGCTTTTGCGATTTTCCTCTCAGCGCAGCATGCAATTCAGGGTTGCCACAGAATTTGGAAAATGAAATTCCCTGACACATTTTGGTGAAATTCCCAGACAATTGGATTGCATTTTGCAAAAAGGAACCGGGAGCATTGCAATGTTGCAAAAGTTGTGCAACTTCTTTTGTCTTGGGAGAAAAACCTGATTATCCATTTGACAGTTTCTTTCTTACTCGCTAAACACTGTAAATTTAAGATAAAAATTACCATGTAAATTTCATATTTTTTCATGGTTTCAGTAATTTTATTGCAAAGGATGAAAATGCACAATCTTGGCATCATTGCAATGCTTTTGGTTCCTTTTTGCAAATGCAATCCGATTGAAGATATGGCAAATTGTTAAGAGGACATAATTGAAAACAGTTTTCAGGCATAATTTGTGGTTCGAAACCTCAAACCCATTTTAGAAGGCAAATAAAGAGGATAAAATAAATTTTCCCTGACAATTTCGTCATTTTCCCTGACATTGCCCGGTTTTCCCTGACTGTGGCAACCCTGGCAATTGCATTTTTCATTTTTTAATTGCGAAATCTAGTTGAATCGGCAACAGACGGATCGCGTAGGACTCTCCATGGTTTAAGCAGGATCCTCTTCCTGCAGAGGAAAAGAAATCAGTCGGAAACGACCTGCTATTAATTATTGGGCTACTCGAACAAACTGCTCCTGCCCGAAACAAAAACTGTGATACAATCACTGTCTACTTAGGTTTTTCTTACAGGTATACCTACAGCATACTGCCTGCAATTGAGGCATTTTTTGATAAAAGGGCGTATGAGACTTCCAATGCTGCTAAGATTGTGCAACGTAGCTCTCTACCTATAAGTAACTTATCTGACAGTTCTGCAACGAATTTTTCCCTTAACTACTCATAGTTATTCCTCTTTGTTGCAAGGAAGTAAGTCAACTATGAATGAATTTCATCTGCCGCAAATTCTATAAAAAATCGCACAATGTTAGTAGCAGTGCAAGCCTCAGACGCACTTTGACCGAGAAGGTCCTCAATTTTTGGGGGGAAAATCCAGTAACACCGCTATTGCCATAAAAAATATTCTTTGCTGACTACATCTTCCTTGGGTAAAAGGACTTTGTTTTGGATTGAGAAGATGCTCCGTGAAGAGACTATTGCTGCTGCATGGCTGGGCGCATACTATCAACACAAGCTCACAAGCATCTTCACGTAGAGAAGCTAATTTTCGAGCTCCTAGTTATTATGACCTTAAGGGCAGCTGGTCACTCAGTGCGGCGAGCATTTACGGGTTTTTTCTCGTCACAGATGCTGCGCTTTAAAAAGCACGTAAGATTATAGAAGATACTCAAACTCGATGAGCTTTCTAATAGAGATTCTGAAACTAATCTCTGTCAGTTTCTACACTTGTCTGAAACGCGTACCATTATGTAAATCTTTAAGATGATCCCTAACAATTTTTCTTTCTAAAAACGTCTAAACCAATAGCCCCTAAGGGCACTGATTGCGTCGGTGCGGATTTTTACAGCTGCTGATGGGAGACAGTCCCCGGATAATGCTGCTATATTACGATTAAGCCACTAGGTCCCGCGAAGCGAGTGTAAGAGAGCGCACGAAGCTCCCCTCGAGGGTTAACCTGTAAGCTGTCCGACTGCCTAAACTTTCATTTATTGTCACAATTCGTTCTACAATACTACTGGACCAATTTCCACTATTTTTGCAACTATCAACAGGTGGTGGTCTCTAGATTAGCCCACACTATCCAGATTTTGAAAATATGACCCAGAGTTTTCAATTTTACGTGATCAAGTTGCGTATTTGAGCGATGAAAATGGTAATTTTTCGTACAAGTTCGTTCTGAAGACCTACCGCACCGATTTTTATGATTTTTTGGCTTGGGAGCGTACTCCCATGAAAGCCCATACAGAATGCAAGAGGATAATTTGGATTGCATAACGCAAAAAGGAACCAGGAACATTGCAATGTTGCAAAGATTGTGCAACTTCTTTTTGTCTTGGAGGAAAAACCTGATTCTCCATTGACAGTTTCTACCTCACTCGCTAAAAATCGTAAATTTAAGACAAAAATTACCATGTAAATTTCGTATTTTTTCATGATTTTAGTAATTTTATCGCAAAGGATGAAAATGCACAATTTTAGCATCATCACAATGCTTCTGGTTCCTTTTTGCAAAATGCAATCCATACGAAAAACTGGACATACCCGGATTTGGAGCTGTCGGTAGAGGCGATGGCGTCGATGCGGAGTTGGTTGGCGACGTCGCGAAGGAAGGCATAATCGACATCCTTCATTTTGGAATTCGGAAAGGAACTTGGAAGGAGACTAGAAACTGAAAGCACGAACCGGACGGCAAGTTTCGCGCGAGAAGGTGAGCGACCAGCGGCGATCAAGCAAATGAAGCCGCGCTGCACCGGCACCGCGCAGAGCTCACTCCCCGCCGATTGGCGCATGCGTCGACGACAATAATCGCGGCGTGGCCAATAGGAGGGCAACGGCTGGGGATTTTTGCGAAAAATCGATCGATCGAATTGATTCGACTTTCTTCAAGAATCCGATTTCATCGATTTAGATCGTGACAATAAAGCGATTGTCCGAAAAATCTATTTATAAAAATCGGATGTAACGAGGGCTTAGAATTCGTAAGTACCCCTTAAAGGAGAAAAAATCAATGAAAACTTCTGTTAGGTTGCTCAAATTTTGGTCCAAAAATCGGCTTACGTGTTCATGTAGTGCGTTCAGGGGGCAAAAATGGGAACTTCCGATTAAGTATGAGAGATAGAAGCGATTTACAAGATTGATCGAGCCCAATGAAATCGATGAGATTTATCGATTTCATTGATTTCTTCGGTTAAAAAATCGATTTTTCAAGAAAGTCGATTAACAGTCCCCGACACTAGGCACTGTCAAACCAACTGAAAATAGATCAGTGGTAAGGAGTTTTTTCAGGGTTGCAAAAGAGTTAGTCTCCTGTAAAATTTCCTGAGAAAAACCAACAATTTCAAAAAATCACTCATGAGGGAAGAAAAAGTTAATCAAAAACAGACAGTCGGATTGACGTAGCAAGGCGATGCCTGAGTATGAGTTCAGTAAATCAGCAAACGATGATTCCCCCGTCTGGCTACGTAAACATTGACGTGCTACGGAAAAACGCCGTATGAGCCTTCAGGTGTTGTCAAATTTCCTTCGAAAAAATACGAAATTCCTGGAAAACTTGTGGATATTTTTATACCAATTCTTTACTGGATTTCAATCACAATTTAATCTACAGTTTCTGAAAATTTCGAGGAAAAATATTCTTAACTGTTCTGAAAAATTAACATTTTACCTGAGGAAATTTGACAACTCTCTAATGCTCATACGGCGCGGCGTTCTTCTTTAGCACGGCAGAACAGCACCCGCGAAAAATATCGTTCCTAGGGGGTCTCATTTTGAACATTTTCAAAACGGGTTTCTTCGCCGTTTAGGGTTTGAAATAATTAAAAAAAAAATTCTTAGGAGCTTGGTTCACTCCGTACTTTTGGAAAATGAATATTGGAAAAAAAAACCAACATATGACCCCATTGACTCATCGCAGCCTCGAGAATGCTTCGATTTGTCGCTTCTTCTCAATGCTAGTGCTTAAGTATTTTTCAGAACATTTGTACTTAAAAAATATGTGCAACAGGATACAATAGGCTCATATAGAGGCAGGGCTGGACGATAGAAAAATATGAAAGATTGGAAATCTCCGTGAAATAAAGCATGAGATTTCACAAAGCCGTAAGAGGTATGAAAAATATGATGCAAGTTTTCAGGGTCTGGGTATCTGACATACACTGAAATCACCAAAAAGCAAAAACCATTTGCCTTTCATTTTATTTTTCAATAAATTTCGAGAAAATATTCTAAATTCACATTTGGACCACGTTAAACAGAAAGGAACCAAGCCACATCAGCTATTGCCAAATTTAGCAGGGAAAGAGCCTTGCCAAAAAGTGGTGTTTTTTCGCCCCTTTTTTTATACCCGAGTTGGTCAACCGGACAGTGCTCAAATGAAAGCCTATGGTAAGGCAAACTTCCATGCAAAGTTTCAACTTGAAGTGACCCCTGGTTTAGGCTGTACAGCGTTGCCAATTTTCCAGTTTCATGTGCTAAAATCAAGGATATTGGACTATTAGTCCGGTGCATAAGTAGACTAGTACACCCAAGTTGGTCAACGGGACAAAGCTCAAACGAAAGCTTATGGTAAGGCAAACTTCCATGGCAAAGTTTCAACTTGAAGTGAAACCTCGTTTAGGCTGTACAGCGTTGCCAATTTTCCATTTTTATGCGCTAAACTCACGAAATACTGAATCGTCATGGTTCAACAGACTATTATACCCGAGTTGGTCAACGAGACAAGGCTCAAACGAAAGCTTATGGTAAGGCAAACTTCCATGAAAAGTTTCAACTTGAAGTGAAACCTCGTTTAGGCTGTACAGCGTTGCCAATTTTCCATTTTTATGCGCTAAACTCACGAAATACTGAATCGTTATGGTTCAACAGACTATTATACCCGAGTTGGTCAACGAGACAAGGCTCAAACGAAAGCTTATTGTAAGGCAAACTTCCAGGAAAAGTTTCAACTTGAAGTGAAACCTCGTTTAGGCTGCACAGCGTTGTCAATTTTCCATTTTTATGCGCTAAACTCACGAAATACTGAATCGTCATGGTTCAACAGACTATTATACCCGTGTTGGTCAACGAGACAAGGCTCAAACGAAAGCTTATGGTAAGGCAAACTTCCGGGAAAAGTTTCAACTTGAAGTGAAACCTCGCTTCGGCTGTGCAGCGTTGCCAATTTTCCATTTTTATGTGCCAAAATGAAGAAATTCGGGACTAATAGTCCAATGCATCATGATTAAACAAACTAGTTCATCGGTCTACGAGCTGAATACTACCCTGAGATTGAATATAAGCGCAACTAAAGGCCATCGTAAACTTTTCGAAGCAGTGTTGCCAATTTATTATTAATTTTTTTAACATAAAATTAGGGTTTTTCCGAGATTTTTGGGGGAAAACGTACCTTCATGGGCTATAACTTTGATGAGTATAGGCTAAACATTACGACTCGATAGTAAATGAATGCTACAGACGGAGAAAATTGAATTCCGAACGCAATGATTCAGTATTTCGTGAGTTTAGCGCATAAAAATGGAAAATTGGCGACGCTGTACAGCCTAAACGAGTTTTCACTTCAAGTTGAAACTTTTCCCAGAAGTTTGCCATACCATAAGCTTTCGTTTGAGCCTTGTCTCGTTGACCAACTCGGGTATAATAGTCTGTTGAACCATGACGATTCAGTATTTCGTGAGTTTAGCGCATTAAAAATGGAAAATTGGCAACGCTGTACAGCCTAAACGAGGTTTCACTTCAAGTTGAAACTTTTCCTGGAAGTTTGCCTTACCAAAAGCTTTCGTTTGAGCCTTGTCTCGTTGACCAACTCGGGTATAATAGTCTGTTGAACCATGACGATTCAGTATTTCGTGAGTTTAGCGCATAAAAATGGAAAATTGGACAACGCTGTACAGCCTAAACGAGGTTTCACTTCAAGTTGAAACTTTTCCTGAAGTTTGCCTTACCATAAGCTTTCGTTTGAGCCTTGTCTCGTTGACCAACTCGGGTATAATAGTCTGTTGAACCATGACGATTCAGTATTTCGTGAGTTTAGCGCATAAAAATGGAAAATTGGCAACGCTGTACAGCCTAAACGAGGTTTCACTTCAAGTTGAAACTTTGCATGGAAGTTTGCCTTACCATAAGCTTTCGTTTGAGCCTTGTCTCGTTGACCAACTCGGGTATAATAGTCTGTTGAACCATGACGATTCAGTATTTCGTGAGTTTAGCGCATAAAAATGGAAAATTGGCAACGCTGTACAGCCTAAACGAGGTTTCACTTCAAGTTGAAACTTTGCCCATGGAAGTTTGCCTTACCATAAGCTTTCGTTTGAGCTTTGTCCCGTTGACCAACTTGGGTGTACTAGTCTACTTATGCACCGGACTAATAGTCCAATATCCTTGATTTCAGCACATGAAACTGGAAAATTGGCAACGCTGTACAGCCTAAACCAGGGGTCACTTCAAGTTGAAACTTTGCATGGAAGTTTGCCTTACCATAGGCTTTCATTTGAGCACTGTCCGGTTGACCAACTCGGGTATAAAAAAAAGGGGCGAAACTTGGCGAGGCTCTTTCATTTTTTAACGAGAGAACGTCTGTGCAAATTCCTTTGAAAATTTTAAGAAATTTACCTTGCATTGTGGAGAAAATTCACTGAAATTAGCACAAAAATTCGCACAACCGTTTTCATGTAAAAACTTAAATTGCCCGATTAAATTTAGCAATAGCTGATGTGGCTTGGTACCTTCCTGTTTAATGCGGTCTATTTTTCCGAAATTTCATGAAATATTTCACATGAAACTCCAATTTTTTTTTTTTTTTTTTTTTATTTTTTTTTTAATGAAAAATTGCGATCCTGTAGATGTGGCTAGTCTAGGTTCGGAACTAATAGCCACGAGGAGCGGTCAGTTTCTCCCTAGTGGAATAAAAGCGACGCTGAGATCCCCATTAAAGTGGGAGAATGGATGCAGGAGGTAAGCACGGCTTTGAGCATTGAGTCGACCTGCTACCGTCTCCTGTTCTCCGCGTACATCGAACTTCGAGCTTTTGACCCGTGAGGCGGAGAGCAGCCAAGCTCCCGCCTCCCTCCACCCACCCCAACCCCACCATTCTACAATCTCATCCTCCTATCCTCTCATGCCACAATTGCCACACCAACGTTACGGAAAACCTCCACTCTACCAGTGCCCATCACTCGACGCGAGCTTTGAGACGTTTATAGCTCCCAGAGAAAAATTCGACTTCGGAGAATATCGGTTATTTATACTGGCTACTATGCTTCATGGAAACAATTTTAAATCTTACCCTGTTATATAAAATCACTAGGGGGTTCGCCCTCTGGCCGCTATGTGGCCCTACCCCAGGAGGGCATTTTGCGCACTTATATCATCTAAATAATAGAGTGGGATTTTTTCGATTACATTGGGACGTATTTCTACCAAACAGACCTATGTGGAGGTGAGAAATATGGGATGTGCTCTTGAAAGCTGCATAAGAAGCAATGTAAAAGTGGGCGTGATTCCTTTTGAAGAATTGGAAAAGCGGGATTTTACATTCTATCAAACAGACCTATGTGCCAACTGAATGCGGAACTCATGAATCGCGGGCATGGCAAGAGAGCGTTGTGGACAGGGCTCATGAGTTAAAGTGCCCCGACGACGATGTCCCCGCTTCCGCGTCCTCGAGCTTACCCTCGTTCGTTGCCACTGACGTCACTGGCGCTTTATTATTCTCATTCACTCTTACGGCCAGAGAACTAACGAGCACACCCCATATTTCTCACCTTCACATAGGTCTGTTTGGTAGAAATACGTCCATTTTGTAATAAGGAACCATTACTTCTGGCTCATTTTAGAAACAACACATATGCCATCGATTTCCCAATGCAGATACGTGCTTTGATGGAAGAGCCAGATAGTGGTTCCTCATTGCAAAATATAATCAACTTAGCGATCATCTTCCATCATTAGCCGCAAAATTTATGAAATTCGGCCTGATAAATCTTAAGACCTAAGTGAGACAAAAATCAAAAATTTAAATTTTTTAATAGAGAGAATTCACAACTTAATCACGTGATATAAAAAAAACCTGGGTCATACTTCCAAATTTGGAAAAAAAAACGAGCTTATCTTAAAATTGAGACTATAATTTACCGATAGCCGAAAAAATCATGGAAATCAACCGAGTAGAACGGTAGAACGAACTGTGACGAAAAATGAAAAAGTAGGGAGTCGGGTCAGGGATCTTGTAGTAATGTTGAGAGTAATAAACGCGTTACGCAAAACGCCTGAACCGCGAAGCGCTTCGAAGGGTTAGACTAACCAGGGGCGGACTGGCCATGGGGGCGGGGAGGCGATCGCCTCCTAACAATTTGCCACGGAGGTCCCGAAGGGGCCACCGCGGCGAATTTTTTTCGAGTTATGGTTTTACCCCTGTAATGTTGTAATTTTTTATCCTATTCAGTCACTAAAAGGTCCAAAATCCTTGACAATTTTTCTCTAAGTGACATGAAAGGTCGTCTAAAGCTTTTGTGATGAAGGGGCCCCCGAAGAATCCTGAGAATGGGTTATTTTGAAGTTCAAATACTGTAGAATTTGACTCCATAATGCATAAAATTGCGTTTAAAAAGTGTGTAATTTTCCACATTTTCCGGGGGAGGGCCCCGGATCTCCTTAGAGGGGCCCCCGAACGACAGGAGGGGCCCCCAAAATCTAGGTCGCCCCTAACTTTTTTCGACTTCCAGTCCGCCCCTGAGACTAACAATAAGAAGCGGTCCAGGAGCGTACCCCGATAAAGTGTAAAATAAGGTTTGTGTGAACACGTACAAGTTTTTCGATCATCTAGCTCTGACTTTGAATGCGTTCAGAACTTTCAGAATGCGAGCCAATCGTCCTTGTATGATATCATCTGATCACTTTGATCACATACTGGCGATTTCAAATTTCAGTTTTAGCTCAACTTAAAAAAAAAAGAAAAAACTACTTACAATTACACGATTAGCTTTTACGTAAAGGATTATTATGGCATATACACAGGAAACGATTCACTTACCGTCTTAATGAGAATAGGTCAAAATAATCAAGTGATCTGGAGCTGAAATTCAAGTTAAATGCCGCTGGCGAGGCGTGAAAGATCGATTATTCGATATATCCTCATTTGAAGCTACAATAAAACATCGGATAATTCAGGTGTTTGGTTGCGAACGACCCTCTTTTGTCGATCCTTTTCCATGGATTTAAATGGCAGACCAATCAATATATCGCCAAAGCACGCCACGCCACTGATGCCTAAGAGCAAATTAATATGTAACGGAAATCACTAATGGCTTGTCAGAAAAACGTTTTATCAAAAAGTACCATTTATCGAAATCGAAAACTGTCCGTGGCGAAAACTAGTTAAATGAGCGAGGAAAGCGAAAATAACATTCTTGTTTTGTTGTGAGAAGAAATTGACAGAAAAGTCCTCCCTCCGCGCGCTGATGTTCTTTTAATGTTCCAATGTATTTTTTCGAAAGAAATACATCATTTCATGAGATATTTTGTTGACAAAAATGGTCGGTTACGTAGCCAAAAGAAAGCCTCTGTCAGGAGGTTTTAATAGGGTTGGAAGATACTTGCAGAGAGAGAATCCAACATGGAAAGGTTTTTTTAATACTAGTGTCAGGATTATCCGAGTCCCAAAAAGGAAGTCTCTATGATTGTGCAACGCCTTGAAAAGAATTATTAGCCACTACAAACTGTTTCACAAAGCTTTTGATCTCCTATGAGCGTTTGCGACATCATTTTGACGTTTGTCATCATGACTCGATAATGTAGCAGCCGTTTTGGGTTCCGAATCTACACTGAGAAAAAAAACTGCGTGCGTGGGACCCGAAGTTTAGGTCCTATGGGGTATCTTTGAAGTTTTCGGATT